>NC_079504.1:28966978-29266978 GCF_030052815.1 Hevea brasiliensis | reverse complement strand
GGATAATACTATGCATCAGATTTGCTTTACGAGCATTGGAGGTATATACGCAAATTGTATTTACGATAGTTGTCTAAGTTAAATTCAAGTTGATTTTAATTTTCAGCATTTATTTTCCTGCTATTAACCTCTGCGTTCAAGATTCAAGTTGATTTTAATTTCCTGTTATCAATCTCTGGGTTCAAGATCCAAGTTGATTTTAATTTCCTGTTATCAACCTGTAGGTTCAAGATCTAAGTTGATTTTAATTTTCAGCATTTATTTTCCTTCAATCAACCTCTGGGTTCAAGATCCAAGTTAATTTTAATTTCTTGTTATCAACCTCTGGGTTCAAGATCCAAGTTGATTTTAATTTCCTGTTATCAACCTCTGGGTTCAAGATCCAAGTTGATTTTAATTTTTAGTATTTATTTCCTGCTATCAACCTCTGGGTTCAAGATCCAAGTTGATTTTAATTTCCTGTTATCAACTTTTGAGTTCAAGATCTAAGTTGATTTTAATTTTTCATCATTTATTTTCCTGCTATCAACCTCTGGGTTCAAGATTCAAGTTGATTTTAATTTTCAGTATTTATTTTCCTGCTATCAACCTTTGGGTTCAAGATCCAAGTTGATTTTAATTTCCTATTATCAACCTTTGGGTTCAAGATCTAAGTTAATTTTAATTTTCTGTTATCAACCTTTGAGTTTAAGATTCAAGTTGATTTTAATTTCTTGTTATCAACCTCTAAGTTCAAGATCCAAGTTGATTTTAATTTTCAACATTTATTTTGCTACTATCAACCTCTAGGTTCAAGATCCAAGTTGATTTTAATTTTCTGTTATCAACCTCTGGGTTCAAGATCCAAGTTGATTTTAATTTTCAGCATTTATTTTCCTGTTATCAACCTCTGAGTTCAAGATCCAAGTTGATTTTAATTTCCTGTTATCAAATTCTGGGTTCAAGATCTATGTTGATTTTAATTTCTTGTTATCAACCTCTGGATTCAAGATCCAAGTTGATTTTAATTTCCAGCATTTAATTTCCCGTCATCAACCTCTAGGTTCAAGATCCAAGTTGATTTTAATTTTCATCATTTAATTTCTTATCGACCTTCGGTTCTAACATCCTAGCCACCCAAAATATGATTCGGAATCTTTACATGATTCCTATACAAGAGAATTTTATTCTCTTTAATAGAAATTATGTAAAGAGGGGCAGCTGTAGACACCGTATTTTGGTCGACCTTTGAATGCAAGGTTCTTTTAAAATTGAAACTTTATTATCCGTTCTCGACCGATGTCCTGATCACAGGTAGCTTTTCCGAACTTACCAATGGCTCGTCTCTGGAACAAATCAATCTCACGCTCAAGTTAGATTGCGTTCTGATCCCTTGGTCTTTATCCGATGAGTTCGAGTCAATATTGGATCTCTGAACCATCCAATCTTGCCTGCTATTGTTCTCCAATCTCTCTATGTACAAATATCGTAAAATTCCATTTGACTAATGTTGTGATCGGGTTTCTCGCTTGAATTGCCCAGATATTCATCAAATGAAGTTAAGGTTTTATCTAGTCTCTAAATAATGGTTCCGACCTTAAAAAGTTCAAGTCATTTTCAAATCTTTGCAATTCTAATATTCTAAAGTTTTATTCGATATTTGATAATGGCTCCGTCTGATCTCATGTTCACGTGTAATGTTTTTCTGATCTCTTAGAGTAGTTTGATATCTTATGATTAATGGTCACTCTCAGGTTTAATGTTTAACTGCATTCAATCAATTAAGTACTCAGACAATTTGGTTTGGATGCTTTCTAATCTTATCAAGAAATTGAACATAAAAAGACTTCAAGTCATTTCAAAATAAAAATGTACAAGTCATTCAGCAGGAGGGTCTCCCCTAACCTGCTCTCCGAGCACATTATTAGTTCTATCATCCTCTCTCTCTCTCTCTCAGGCTCCTCCTCGCTCTCCTCTTCACCTCTAGGGACAAGATCCACCATCTAGGAGAAGTCTTCCTCAGGATAGTGCCTTACAAGCTTGGCTAGAAGATCGCCATGAGCATTCACATAAGCACCAGCTTCTCTCGCCATGGCCTCTTTTTCTTTCACTTTGATCTCCTCGGTAAGGCAAGTGACATTGGTAGTTCGGCAAGCCCAAGCTTCTTTGAGTTCTCGCTCCAATTTAGCTATCCTATCCTCATAAGATTTTGCTCGACCCTTAATCTTGGTGATGTAGTCCTGAGTAGATGAAAGTTGGGTTTTGGCAGAAGCAGCGTCCTGGACCGCCTTCAGAATTTCTTGTCTCAAGAGATAAGTCTTTTCTCTAATTATATGTTGATTCACAAGGCTCTTTACACTCAAGCTTATCGTTTGAGCTAGGAGGTCGTCAATGCTATCCGGAGTCAGTCTATTCCGGTCGTCCTGAAAGCAGATGGTGGTACCCAAGACCTTGGTCAAGCCAGGATTCCCCCCGAACTGAGCAATTCTTCTCTAGCGAGTGGATGAGGACCTGGGCACCATGAGAGAGGGTCCTCATAGCAGGTTAGGAAGACCCTCCTTCCGCACTTGAAGGAACCGACAGAGGCGGTGGTTCATCTTATCGAGGAGGGGAAGGAGCGATCTCTATCTCTGGGGTCAACTGTCCTGAAGGATGGGACGAAGAGCCCGGCCCTTCTACTGAGTCACGCCTCGGCATTTGGGATACAACAGTGATTTTCATTTCTCGAACTTTTCAGGCGACCTCCCTTTTCCGCTTATGGCTCTCCTTCGCGCTCTTGCCTCTAGCCATACCTGCACAGAAAATAAGTTAGTGAGATCACCTAAGTCAGGAGACTAAAGATTTAGGTTGTACCAATCCCGGGACTAAGGTTAGAGAGCTGCAGCTCATAATCCTCATGGGTGATCATTTGCATTAGCCACCACTTCAGTTTGACCATAACTACATCCAAACATGAATACTTGTGAGTGGCCGCTTGATCCTTCAATTCTTTTACTAAGGCGTCCTCGTCTCTATTTAGGGTGACCTTCTTTGGAACTGAAGGGACCAAGTACTGCCAACTGCGTGGAATACCCTCAAAGCTATTCAGGATCTTACTCCTCAATATGAAGATTCGATTTTTTCAATTCTCCAAATAAAAAAGGGAGATCGGTGAAGAGCCCACAGTGCGGCTTGGCTTGGAAAAACTAATACTCATCGTCCTTTCGCCGAGCGAGCCTATGCAACTCAGCGAAAACCTTTGCTGTAGGCTCGAGCTTTTTAGCTCGGCATAAGCCTCTGAAAGCTACCAGAGTCCGCCAAGAGTTTGGGTGCATTTGGGCTACACAGACATGATGAAACTTCAGAACGGCTTTAAAGAATTCGTCCAGGGGGAACCGAAGCCCGACCTTCATTTGTTCTTCATATACCATGATCATGTCATTTTCTTCAAAGAAATGATCAGCTCGGAGATCACCATGACATCTGATGAGCTAGAAGGAGTCAGTCTGAAGGTTGTATTCTTGACTAATGGTCTGCAGATCGGTCTCCTTGAGGACGAAAGGCAACTCATCCACGGGTAAGTTTTCTTTCCCTGAAGAAGACACTTGTTTTGACTTAGTCGCCCGACCGTGGGCTAGGACAGGGGTTGTAAAAGGTTTGGGTCACCCGCTCTGCCTGACCACCTCGACTTCATCTGATGTCCATGAGATATGAACGAAAGGGGGACTAGCAACTCTCTGACCATTGGTACCGCTCATTTTCAAAAAACGAAAGTGAGAACCAACCAAGAAAAGATCAAAGCCCTTACCGGAGTGTGAATAAGTGCCTGAAAACTTTAGAAAGCGAGAGGGAGTGTTGAAGTCGCTAGGGGAAGGTCTGAAAATGACATAAGGGAACAAATGACTAACCTTTCCACTATTTATACCTGTCTGAGCATTAAATGCTCACGAAGTCCCAAGTGACGCATCGGTTAGAGGAACTGGGCTGCCTCCATGACACGTCACAAGAAGATTCTAGAAACATAGTAAAAAGATCGGATAAATGAGATCGGTCAATGAAGGTCATCGGATTGAACAAGTTTCCAAACTCTCAGATCGACAAATGGCGATTCGTCCAGGGATCAGATTGGGCACATTTATCAGAGATCAAGAAAAATAACCAATACAATAATAAAACAAAAACATTCAAGTAAAATTTCATTTCATTTCTAAAAGATCAGATTACATCATTTGGGCGACCTCGAAAGATCGGATTACATCATTTGGGCGATCTCAAAAGATCAGATTACATCATTTGGGCGATCTCTCAAAATCAGCACTACATTCTACCTAACTTAAGACTACTCTAAAGCTCAGAATGCTGGCCTATGTCAAAGCTTAGTCTTGTAGCTGAATCAAAAGATGTGTTTGATCAGAAAGCCAACAATAAATACTGGGCATATGTACTGCTCAGATGGGGTGACTATGACTCTTATGATATTGAGCGGCGTCATTATTGATGTAATCAACCAGAACCGAGCTGCAATCGGGGCCCTCGAGATGGTAAGGAACCAAGTGAACTCCAAGAGGCGGTCACCGATATTAAGATTGAAATTAGCGATCCTCTTGTCAAAGTTCGGTCTATGAGCCACGCCGATGGGCCGACCTAAGATCGTAGTGGTAGTTAGTTTTGACCTTGATCGGTTAATTAGTCCAGTTCCCTCATCATCATCGGATGACACCCTTATGAACCTTTGATCACCGGAGTTGCTCATTTTCAGGAAATGAACAAAGAAAGCATTCAGAAAAAGATTAAAGTGGTTGTCATGGGAGGGATTCTTACCGGAAAAGCCAAGAACTGAAGAATGAAACATTGAAGATTCACCGGAGAAAGTTGTGAATATGCAAAGGAAAATCCCTCAGCATATATATAGGGCCTTGAAATTTATTGCATACAGAACTCGAAGCGGACACATCGGTAACTGAAGAATTTATTGCTTTGACCGATACAGGTCAAACAGAGAGGAAAGATCAGGAATAAGAGAGATCGGGAAATAAGAAAGGACCAGATGCAAAAGATAGAGATCGGAATAATGACCCTAAAAGGGGATGGTTATGATGGGAAGATCGAAAAAGCAAGGAACGACCCATAAGATCAAAGAACTCAGGGAGTTAAATAACTTCCAATCATGGCCTTTAATTAGCTCCCTCCACCGTCAGATCCCAGTTAGTTAAAGCATTGCAGGCATGATTTGATCCTCACCACACATCTCATTTGTAAGGACACACTCCTAGCCGCCAGATTCCAAATGATTAAAGTAGCCCAGTACATCTTGATCTACACCGTTGATTGTAATTATAAGGATGGATTTAGAGCCCTCAGATCAAAAGCAGACAGCAGATTTGGCGCCTTTTATTCCCAACCTTTGGATCCTTCGTAAGGCAAGCTCCTTGAACGTTGGATCAAGGGGCGAAAGGACAGAAATTCTGAATGAAATTCAAACCTTCAATTTTGATTCTCTTTAATTCCCATACATCAAATTATGTCCTTTTGAATCTAGGCCTTCCGTCTCCTCTTGATGTAATCCTGACCCTCCACTTTGAGCACCCATTCCTTATAAATACTTGCATACAATACAGTAGAGAAGGAGGTGATTATCGTGAGAAAACTCTGAACTTTAACATAGCCATATTGTTTGTCTTTCAAAGCTCTCAAAGTTTTTAGAAACTTCTGAAACTAGTTTTCTGGAGTATCTCGCTCAAAAGAGCTCTAAACCCTGTGACTCTCATCCTTAGCATCTATTCATTGTCCAGTGAGCCCAACCCCCACTTCACTTCGTTCCCGTCACCTCGGGTCAGCTCCAATTTTGCGAACACCTCAGTCTTCAGCTCCCAAAGATTTTATTGATACCGGTGTCGGCTCACCCGTCGTCTCAACTTTCTACAGGTAAGTGTCTAACCTATCGTTTGTCGAATATCCTTGGCTCGTTTTCTTAAATTTTTAAGGTATCTAATCACGCCGAATCTTAGGATAGGTTGTCTTAAATCGTAATTCATATTTTTGTCTCTTTTCATTAGTACGTGAATTTCATCTTTATTGTCACTTTATTTTATTTCCCTCGAAAATGAATGTTCGAGTCATCGGCGACTCGTAAATACTCTAAAGAGTATAGGTTGTGGTACTGCCCCGATAATTGTTAGTCCCAACAAATGAAAATAATAAGAGAACGAATGTTACTCAAGTAATCATAGAAAAGTCACTATAAGTGAGAAAGGTCGGAAGGAGAAAATAAGTCACGAGATCGAACCCTGGAGTGAGCCCAGATGACAAGACAACAGATTGAGAATCAAGACAAAGTTCAAACCTCGGATAAGCTATCCGAAAGAGATAGAGCCAAAAACCAAAGAGTTCAGGTAAAGCAACCACGTGAAAGATCGATAAGAAGCTTGGCTCAACACTCGCTGTCTAGTTATGAAATTCATAGTCCAGGGAAAGCCTTTTAAAGGGGGGCTCCGCGCCTTCAATAATTCTTTCCAATATAAAGGGGATCGGGACAGAACCCTTACCCGAATCCCTAGGTTATAATTTAAATAAAATGCCATTCTTATAAATATTAAGAGATTGGGAGAGAGTTCTTACTCGAGTTCTCAAATTCTTAACACACTAAGAGATCAGGGGAGAGTTTTTACCCGAGTTCTCAACGTAAATTCTTAACACACTAAGAGATCGTGGAAGAGTTCTTACCTGAGTTCTCAACTTAAATCCTTAATATACTAAGAGATCGGGGGAGAGTTCTTACCCGAGTTATCAACTTAAATTCTTAACACTAAGAGATCGGGGGAGAGTTCTTACCCGAGTTCTCAACGTAAATTCTTAACACACTAAGAGATCGGGGAAGAGTTCTTACCCGAGGTCTCAACTTAAATCCTTAATACACTAAGAGATCGGGGGAGAGTTCTTACCCGAGTTCTCAACTTAAATTCTTAACACTAAGAGATCGGGGGAGAGTTCTTACTCGAGTTCTCAACTTAAATCCTTAATGCACTAAGAGATCGGGGGAGAGTTCTTACCCGAGTTCTCAACTTAAATTCTTAACACTAAGAGATCGGGGGAGAGTTCTTACCCGAGTTCTCAACTTAAATCCTTAATACACTAAGAGATCGGGGGAGAGCTCTTACTCGAATTCTCAACTTAAATTCTTAACACTAAGAGATCGGGGGAGAGTTCTTACTCGAGTTCTCAACTTAAATTCTTAATACACCAAGGGATCGGCGAGAGTGTTCTTCCAAAATACCCTGAATATTATGTTGAGGCCCGATAGGAGGTCCTCTTCAAGGCGCTCATATCTGTGAAGCAAAATTCCCTCTTAAAACATCATAACTTCAGTATTCATAAAATACCTATTATACAATGCCCATTCACTGAAGGGTCATCTCATGTACTCGTATTCTTGGGCAACCCGTGATAGTGAAACATTAAATATTCCTTTTGTCCATTACTGTAACGGCTCGATCCACTAGTGATATTGTCCGCTCTGGGCCGAAGCCCTCACGGTTTTTAAAATGCGTCACTAGGGGTTACGAACGACCAACTTATAAACCCTCTCTCTCTCTTTTTTTTTTCGATGGATTTTTTGCCCAGGGTGTTACAATCCATCCCCCTTATGGGACTCAGCGTCCTCGCTGAGTTTTGCCCCACCATCGTTTAAGGTTGCACGCGGAGCAGCTCTGATACCACAAATATAATGGCCCGGCCCACTAATGATATTGTCCGCTCTGATACCACAAATGTAACGGCTCGATCCACTAGTGATATTGTCCGCTCTGAGCAGAAGCCCTCACGATTTTTAAAACGCGTCACTAGGAGTTACGAACCACCAACTTATAAACCCAGCATCTCTCCCGTATTTTGTCGATGTGGGATTTGCCTAGGGTGTTACAATTACAAAGGGTTAACATCATCATTCTCTTCCCCCTAAACTATCAATTTCAATTCATAAAGAATACCTCATTAAATTCGCTTACCCTCGTTGAGGGACGAGGTAGGGTGCCTAATACCTTCCCTACCCGTATGTGGACTCAGAACCCAGAATCTCTGTTTTCGAAGTGGTCCTTAATCTTTGCAGATGGTTTTCTTTAATTTTCCTCAAAATTAAGATGACGACTCCTCACTTTTACCACTTCAGTGAGAATCGTCCGGCGACCGCAAAATCTTTGCGACACCCTTCATAGTTCCTCTCTTGCATGTCCTGCAAAGGATCAAATCCTCCAACAAAAATGATCGTTGCTGGAAACTTAACTCCTGCAATATCAACCGACTTCGGCCCAAAAACATTTGCCGCCGGATGGTCCCCGTTTGAACCCTCCGGCAAGAATGCCTTCCACATCCAATCTACACGCTCCATGGTAACAAATGGAGCTCGGGTTAATCTCAAATCAGATTCAGTTCGTTCTTCTCCTTCAAAAAATGGTTGTGTTGATATGTTTCCAATAAGTTTTAGATTAGAAAACTCATGTTCGCTTGCTTTTAGTGCTGCATGATGCACCAAGTTGCCTCCTGCGCTATCTTCAGCAATAAAACACTGTTTGAGATTGGCGTTGCCTGAAAAGCCTTCAATTTTTGCGGTGTCGATGAATTTTTGAGTATCGAAACCATCTTCGTATTGAGAAGGACAACGATGCTCTGGAGATAGGCGATAGTTAATGGAGATGATGATAGCGGAGAGTTCCCTGGCAAGGTCGTAGCAAAATTCATCAAAAGTTTTAGAACTGGGTGCCATGAAGGCAAAACCACCGCCGTGGAAGAAGAAAATAATCGGCCAGCCAGCACCAGTGTCATCTCCGAGGTGGTGGTCGGGGTATAGAGGCGGAACCAAAGGTTTCGAGCTTTGTCAACGGTGATATCAGTGGTTTTGACACCATTGATAGGTTTCCTGGATGGAGAAGTTCTGAGGTCGAAGAAGCCCATGAGAAAGCGGTTGACTGTGCCATTGGAGAGACGGGTGATGTCAAAGGAGAAGGAGAGAGCCGATATGAAGAGGTTAACATTCCATGGGAGGTCCGGCCACTGTGGATCATCGTTTTGGGCCATTTTCGTCTCTCTTGGATGAGTAGCAGGAAATGAATGCTATGTAGACTAGAGAAGGATTAAGGGTCAGCGCCATAAATGTACACAAGCAAAATTGAGCATGATTTTTCTTTTTCTTTTTTTTTTCTCTTTTTAATTTCTAAATTAATAAAAAAATAAATTTTATTGATAAATGATGATCAATCACATGGAGGTAGAATTAGAATTAATAAAAAATTGACACGTGACTGGAACAAAAGAAAATTGAGACGTTATAAATGTCTTAAATCGCATCAGCCTTTTCCTAAATATTAATATTAATTAAGCTATTTTAATAAAAATTAATTATTTTAATAATTATCGCTTATTTTAATAATTATTAATTATTAAATATTATTTATTAATAATTATTATTTATATAAAAATTTTAAAAAAATATTATTTTAAAAGTAATTATTTGATTAATTATTGAATATTAAAATAATATTATAATCTTATTATCCTTAATTAAAATATTAATTTAATTTCTAAAAATTAAGGAAAATAATTTTTTGTAAATTATTTTCTCAATTACTAAATACTAATATAAAAATTATATTACTAAATAATATAGATAAAAGAGATATAATTTTAACTATAATCAAAACATCAAACAATATTTTAAAAATTATTATTAAACAGGTCATCATGTGGTAATACAAAATTAAGAAGAAATTATCATTTGCTCCCCTTCGGAACCATGAGAATGAGCACCAATACTTTAATGATTTTTTTAAGAAATAATTTTTATTATAATTCAAACTCTAAATTTCACAATTTTAAAAAGCTATTCTAATATGTACATGGTGGAAATTTTAAAGAAGATAAGTTTTTAATTAAAAATAATATATAATATTTTAAAATTTTATATTTTAAATTCTTTTTATTTGTAATAGCTTAATGTTGACGGTAGTATGTTATTTTATTTTATCATTCAATTTGTGAAAATATATTAAATTTTAATTTAAAAGTTAATTAAAATATATATGAATGCGATGATAAAGTATTATGTACATATAATTAATTAAAAATTATGTGCTTTCATCCTTTAAAAAAAAATCAGGTACTTATACTTATCATTTTACGGGAATCATCAAAATATTTAATAGAACATGGTATTACCTAACGAGTTTCTTCTCTCTACATACCTGAATAAAATGATTGTGTTGAGCGTATGCATTGCCATATTGTTGAAATTGGCAGAACATTGTTTATCATGGCTTGTCCCTTATCCTCATCGAATCGCAGTCTCATCCAATTTCATCAACCCTCATCTCATCCAATTCCACTTCATATGCACATTGATGTTTGCCTTCAAATTGATCTTGTGTAAACAGCATACTCTTTGATTTAGTTCATAATTACTAAGAATATATGCTTGGTTTTCATCATATTGTGCGTGAAAGCTTGAATGGGTCAATAATTCACTAAGACCTTACACATCTATATTTCATACTTGACTGAGATTGGGTTTTAAACTCATGTATATATTAGAGTTTTGCATGTTCTGCTTGCTTTACTAACCCTATATATAGTTGAAACTGAAGATTATCTTATTAGCCTTCATACCAACCCTAGCTTTAGGTTAATTAGTCGAAGGCCTGGAATTTGCTCCTATAGAGAAAACCCTTGAGCTCCTCCCCTCATCCTCCCTAAAACCTTGAACCTCCCTGAATCCAAACCCCAATACCTCATAGCCTCCCTCACAACCTCTCCAACCTTCTTCCTCAAACAACCCTTCCAGACACATATCCTTGCATCAGAAGCGTAATTTACCCTCCCTTTACTTTGATAATTTTCCTCTAGGTTGGGATGCGAGGTCCCTTGAACAAGCTTTCTCAAAGTTTGGTAGTGTTGTAGATGTCTACTTGCCCAACAGACTGAACCGAAGAGGGAAGAAATTTGGTTTCATCAGAACAACCATAGTTGATAGTCTAAACAAGTTATTGAATGCCATCAACATAATATGGATTGGCACTTGCAAATTACGTGCATTCCTCTATAAAAATAACAGGTTTGATTATCTTCTTAGCAACCAAAGCTAAAGGAGGAACAATAAACAGTCAAATGGTTTGGACATTTGTCTTGGAGAATATCGTATGGAATCGAACTTTCTTAGTGGTCATTATGTGTTACCAAAAAAAAGGTTAATAATGAATATACATGGCTCGAATGTGCAGCAGTAGCGAAAGCCCCAACACTACCTCCACTCCTAATGTACAGGTGTATATGATTTCTTAGGGTGTCTCTTCATTTACGGTAACTCCTTTAGGAGGTGATCAGGTTCTGCTAACCTTCGAATCAAAGAATTAATGGCACATTTTTTAGAAGAAAAATTTTGGCTTCAACAGTGGTTTGATGACATTTACCCATGGGAGTCGTCTCTCACTCCTTCAAAACAATTGTCATGGCTAAGATTGCAAGGAGTTCCCCTGGAGTGAATTCTTCAAATGGATATAAAGTTTCTTCGGAGATTTTATAATGATGGATAGTAAGACTCAATCAAGGAAAAGGTTATATTCAGCGTAACTCCTCATAACAACGGATTTCTCTGTTTTTATTAACAAAACAGTGGCAGTAGACATTGGGTCCCTACGTTTTCACATTGTGGTTTTTGAAGAGCCTTCCCTAGCTTGCGCTTCCAATACACCATTGTCATAGTTCAGTATCTGATAGTTTAGACAAAGAAGGCAGGATTAAAGAAGACAATGACGGGCATCTTTTGATCGCACTGCTAATTTCTCAAATAATGGTGTCAGAGATGCCGTTGCACCTGAAGTCTCTTCGAATGCCAGACCAATAATGGAGTCTTTACATGATGACCCTATCTCGTCCCATGAGTAGAGCCATTATGAGCACAAAGGAAATTCCTTTAATGATGAACTGTTAGACCTAAAGCTCCAAAACATGCCGCAATCTTATGCTTTTCATAAAGATGTATCAACTAATGCACGAGCTATGGTGTGAGGAGACCGAAACTATTCTAGAAGTCAATCTGCCAACCGTTTGTGCAGGTGAAGATGCATGCGTTGGGTTGGATGACACACGTGCATTGGGTTCGTTACCACACATTAAGTCCATTGCCAACCCACCTTTTCTGACGTGATATAACTACCCAAAATATATATAAATATATGTATACTTAACCTAGTAATTTGAGTTTTTAAATAGCCTATGAGTTTAATTATATTTTATAATTCAATTATAAAATTCGTTTAATCGGTTCAATCACTGTCAGATATACCCAATAAAAGAAAAAAAATTTCCATTAAAAATAAACAATCTTAATAAAATTACTAAATATAGCAATGCCTATAATTATGCACTATAAATAGAAATATAAACCTATAATTATGTTAGTTAATAATAGGAGTGTGCAAATGGTCATAAAACCGAAAATCAAGAATTTTAAAAACCTAACCAAACCAATCACTAAGAGGGAACCGAATCGAACTGAACCAAATCGAAAAATATCGGTTCGGTTTGGTTTTACACCGATCAAACCGAATTTTGTAAGATTTCATATTTTCAACATTAAATCTCAATAACAAAAATATAAAAAAAACTTAAAAATCAGAACACAAAAATCTTAGGGTTTCCTTGATATATATATAATTTCGATTCGGTTCGTTTTCTTTTATTTTTTATAAAATAACTAAACTGAACCGATTAATCAAAATTATCAAAATTTTTAAACCGAACCAAATCGATTGAATTTTAAAACAGAACCGATTGAACTAATTGACTCGGTTCGATTCGATTTTTCGGTTTAGACCGAAATCTGCTCACCCCTAGTTAATATCATCTATATAATTAAACAGTTGACTTATTATAATTAACCATTGTCTATATCCTATATAAAGAGATCAAATCATCTATGAAGATATGTTCTTTTTCCTAATCAATCTGATACACTATTTAGCTTTAACTTGAGCGTCAAAGAATTCTCACCGGAGCACCTGGTGGAACTTTGACCCATTTATTATCTGTTTTGCAGGTCTATACCCGTAAAGAATTTCCGTGCACTACAATAATGACATCGTTTGTGGGGAATCGAGGCAAGAAATTGTGTCTCTCCCTCACATTTTCATATCATGAACCTAAATAGGAGGAAAAATCAGATATAAGGGGTGGCTAGTGGTTTATTACAACACAGCTAGAGAAAATTTTGTTAGCTTGACTCAGCAAGTCCAAAGGAAAGTCATGAGGTAATTTGTTACAAACATTTGCTTGATCTCGTTATGTCTCCTTCGCTATCAGTTTTGGCTGCATACATCTGGGATATGCATTTTGGCCAATATATTTCTATTTTACTTTGATCCTTAACCGTATAACTTGCCACTAAATACTAGTGGCTATTATGATCTGTTAAAATTCGTGAAAATGCCACCTATTATGGTTTTAAAATCTTTTTGTTATATGTTTTCAAAATGCCATTGGTCTAGAGTGGCCCTCCTTTTAGGTAAATTACAACTGTCACTGTTAATTTATTGGTTAAAATGCCCTCATTTTGTTAAAGATTTCAATCTTGCTATTG
Organism: Hevea brasiliensis; assembly: GCF_030052815.1. Lineage (NCBI taxonomy): Eukaryota > Viridiplantae > Streptophyta > Magnoliopsida > Malpighiales > Euphorbiaceae > Hevea > Hevea brasiliensis. Next base: position 29,253,399 of record NC_079504.1, on the reverse strand, counting down.
GCTTTTTACTTAATGGCTGCTTTGGTTTTGTTCAAATTTATAAACTTGGCACCAATTTTTGACTGATGTAAGTGCTCCAAGCACTATACTCATTTTTCAGAAAGGCCCAACTAAGTCAATTAGGAGTTTATTTGTAAGAAGTGTCCTAATTTTGTTAATTAAATATTACAAATATACTAATATGTTTCTAATGAAAGGAAGAGCACCAGTTGGCACCATTTGTATGCATTTTATTTTCCCCATATATAAAAAACTAGTAGTTTATGCAGCACGAGATTTTAGCATTATTGAAAATAAGACCACCATTTACAGGTTGACAAGATTTTGTCAAAAATTTCAAAATTGTCACTACACAATGGCTATTTAAAATGAATAGTTTCCGCTTGTAATTATGAGTCTGCCACCCTCACTTTTGCATACATTGTTCTACCACTTGAAGTTTGGTCATATTTGCAACATCACTACCACTTATTTATTAGAACTAGAATTCATGGCCTTTATTTGAATGCAATAGTGCCACTGTTTATTAGGACCATAATTTCGTATAAACTTTTGAAATTTTACATGCAAAAAACCCGATGCTCACATGGCCCCTATCCTTAGCTTTGGTTTAAAAAAAAATTGCAGAATATTATCATGATAAAATAAAATCAATTTCATTTTAAAGCAGATACAGTGACAACCTTAATTTTAATCCAATTGAAATTTTAAATTGATTATTAAATTCAATATTAGTTCTAGAAATTAATTTTTAGAACTAATTGAAGGCAATTATAAATATTTAATTAGACTAAATTATATAATCAAATATTATTTTCTACAATAAACAGTAATTGAGGCATCTCAAAATATTTAGAATTTAACTCATTTCAATGCCTCAAATATTACCTCTTATCTTTTACTGAATTTCTTGCTTGTAATGTTATAGTTTCTATTAGCAGAAAGAATACAAGTTATGATGGAAAAGATTGTGTATATGTATGTTATCTTATTTACAGAGATACTAAATCTATTTATACATGAGAATATAAGCTAATTTTGACAAGAATAATAATTACTGTAATTATGCTAAACATATCTCCTATAATCATGCAAAGACAGATTTTTCTATAATCATGCTAACACCGCCACCCCCCGCCCCACCCCCCTCAAACTCAAGGTGGTAGCACGGGTGCAAACTTGAGTTTGCTTAAGAGATCCTGAAAGCGAGCGGGAGGATGCATTTTGGTGAATATATCAGTGGTTTAGTTGACAGAGGAGACAGGAATCAAACATATGGTGCCATAAGCAACATGATGACGTACAAAATGATAATCAATTTCAATGTGTTTGGTACGCTCATGAAATACATCATTATGAGAAATTTGTATGGCACTTCTATTATCGCAATGAAGCATCATGGCAGAAGAATAAATGACACTCAAATCAGTTAATAACCACTATAACCAAAGTAATTCAGATGTAGCATCAGCAAGAGCACGATATTCAGATTCTATGCTAGAACGTGCAACAACAGTTTGCTTTTTGCTATGCCAAGAGATAAGAGAATCACCCAAGAAGAAACAATAACTAGTTGTAGAGCAACAGTCTGTCAGATCACCAGCCCAATCAGCATTAGAGTAGCCAGATAACACTAGGGATGAGGTAGAAGAAAAGTGCAAATCATGAAAAAGAATGCATTTGATATAACGAAAGATTTGAAGTGCTGCAGAGAAATGAGTTGAATGAGGAGCAGACATAAACTGGCTGACCAGATGAACAGCATATGAAATATCAGGTCGAGTAACTGTGAGATAAACAAGACTCCCGACAAGTTATCAATATAAAATAGGATCATCAAGAGGAGTGCCATCAAGAGGTGTAAGTTTGCAATTGAGCTCCATCGGGGTTGATACTGTTTTGCTATCAGTGATGCCTGCTCGAGAAAGTAAGTCGAATGCATACTTGGCCTGAGAGAGATAATAGCTATCAAAATTTTGAGAAACTTCAATACCCAAAAAATAGCTAAGAGAACCCAGGTCTTTCATTTCAAAATGCTGATTGAGATAATGTTGTAACTCTGAAATACCAGATGAATCATCTTCTATTATTATCATATCATCAACATAAAGCAACAGAAGAACAATAACATTGTCAGTTCGGCGAGTGAATAATGCAGAATCATGTGGACTAGAGAGAAAACCAAGTTGAGCAAGAGTGGAACTAAATTTGGCAAACCAGGATTATTCTTGTCAAAATTAGCTCATATTCTCATGCTAATTGTTGTAATTATGCTAAACAAATCTCCTATAATCATGCAAAGACAGATTTTCCTATAATCATGCAAAGACAGATTTTCCTATAATCATGCTAACAGTTTCTAATATGTGATTAAATTCATCTAATAAATACACATGCATCAAACTACTGCAATTGAAGTATGGCACATCATGTTCATGTCTTTCTTGAATTTGAAGGCCTTTATAATTAGTTACAATTCAGTATACGGATCTTTTTGACATAAATAATATACATTTGATATATTGTATTATTTATTAAGATATGTCAAATAAATTTATAGCTTGAATTATAGGTGACTATCTTCACAAAAATATTAGTACAAGTATCATTTTTGTAGATAATTTCAAAAAAGCCAATAGCTCCAAGGCGATAATTCGTCATTATTAAGATTATGAAGGCAATAATCTACTAAGCTAAAAATAAAGGTACTTAGCCCATCTATAGCAATAGTCAATCAAGCTAAAAATAAAAATGTTTAGCCTATCTACAGTGATAGTTCAAGCTCAAAAATAATGGTGCTTAGCCCATCTATAGCGATAGTCTACCAGGCTAAAATTAAAAGTTCATAGATAGTCCATGAGGCTAAAAAATAAAAGTTCATAGCCTACTCAGGCAATAATCCACTAGGCTAAACAAATGAAGGTATTAGCCCACCTGAGGCAATAGTCCGTCAGGCTTAACAAATGAAAGATGAAAATCCACCAAAGGCCATAGTCCACCATTATTAAGTTTAAGGCGATACTAAACAAATTATAAGGCGATGGTCAAAACTTTATTGTCTAAACACAACCAATTTAAAGTTTCGTACTCAAAGGAGAGGATTAATGATATAGCTCCCCAATTTATATACATATACTGGACTTAGTAACTTGAATTATTGGATAGCCCATGAGCCTAATCATGTTTAATGGTTCAGTATATCTTATATAAAGAGATCAGACCATTTACGAAGATATGTTTTTTTTTCCTAATTAATCTGGTATACTATTCTCTCATATCACCTCTAACACATTTGTTATTTTTGTTTTAGGTCTATACCCGCAAGGAATTGTAGACTGCAACATGACCATAACCCCTTAGCCATTGTTCCCATCAACGTCTTTAACCCAGTCCAAGTTTACATTCCCTTTTTACCTAGGTGCCTTACACTTTCTAGGCTGCTCAAACAAAGATGTCAGGCAAATAGAAAATGTAAATCTATTTCTGATCTTCTTGAGATGCATCCAAAGGCACCCAGAGGTGGAAAACGTCAAAACTCAAGGGGAAGAAATCTATCTTAAGAGCTTCTACTGAAAAGGAACCGTTAAAGGCAAAGTCAATGGAAGAAATGGTTAGTGAGTCGATTGGGGAAAGTTTGTTGGAAGCCACGGATATTGAAATAGGAAGAATGAACGTTTTGTATTTGAAGTCTCCTATGGGGATTGGGAATACATTCTAAAGAATTGATCCTAGAGAGGAAGCCGTGCAAATTGTTATCTTAGTGAAGAAATTAAGGGTAGAATTCTCTAAGCTTGATATGATTATTGTGGATTTCTTAGCTGAACAAATAAAAGTAAACATATATGGCAAGGTTTAGTTTGACCTCTTCCTTTGGTGTGATTTGGGTTTCTGTCCTTATGGCTGATTTCTCTCATCACTTTAAGTGTTTCTTATCTGCTTAGGCATGTTGGGGTTTCAATTTGGTTGATCATTCAAGTTTCGTTCAATTTCAGTGGTTATTCGATGTTTGAGTATCGTAGGGGAAGATCTCTTTACATAATTTCAGTTTGAAGTGGAGTTTTGCAGCCTATCTTTTGATCCTTAGGTGGATTGTTCTAGGGCTCTCTCTTTTGGTTCCTTTAATTATTCCAGTTTCGTTCAGCTTTTCCTTTTGTTGGTTTCTTTTTAATGGTTCATTAGTGTGATTTCTTTTTGTATTTTAGCTCTTTGTTTGGGGTTTTTTTAAAATGCCTTCTTTGGTCCTTGGGTGGATGATTTGTGCTTGGTATTGTTTATCCAATCCTTCGTTTTGGCCCTGGTGTGGATCTAATTTCTTGTAGTTTGGGTCTATTCTCTAATGGATGGCTCACCATATATGTTTTTTTTCTTTTCCTTGTTGCGATGGTCGTGGTTTTTGTTTTTTCCTATGGTTTTAGGTGGTCTATTTCTACTTTGCTTTTTCGGTGCTTTGGTTGCCTCTTGGTCTTCTCTTATTCCGGTGGCTGTCATGTTGCCTTGCTACTCTAGTCTTGCTGCTATTAAGCATTTGAGATCAGATGGTTGCACCGGTATTCTCTTGTTGGCTATTCTTGAAGCTTCAATTTATTTAGCTTTATTGGTTGGAAACTGGTTGCAACAATTTTTCTATGAAGCCTTTTATTCTCTTGTGGCTCTCCTACAAATCTACATGATGGCTTTAGGAATACATTTTAATTTTTTTTTTTTTTTTGTTCTATTTGGCCCTTTATCTATTGCTTCTTGGGTTTGGGATTTGTGCTGTGCAATATCTTTTTTTGGGACCTCACTTTGTTTTCTCTCCAGATTTTCTTGTCAAAAAATTAATACATTTTCTACTTATAAATATATATATATATATATATACGTGTGTGTGTGTGTGTGTGTGTGTGTGTGTGTGTGTCTGCTTATAAATATATATATATATATATGTGTGTGTGTGTGTGTGTGTGTGTGTGTGTGTGTGTGTGTGTGCTGCTTATAAATATATATATATATATATATATATGTGTGTGTGTGTGTGTGTGTGTGTGTGTGTGTGTGTGTGTGTGTGTGTGACGCTCCTTACCCGTCTATTGTATAGCCGAGCAAGAAGTGCCACATTTGCTGCCGGACCCTAACTTGTCATGTCATATCTATTGTAAATTTTAATATCATTTAAATCAGGTAATTTATGTATAGAATTTTTTTTTTTATATCTTATTTCTGTGGAGACTCGGACATATCCTCCTCTGTTTATTAGCATCTGGCGAGTTCCACTATCACCTGTTAACATTTTCATAGTCATCTCACATATTTCGATATCATATTCTCTTTTATCATATCATTCACAACTATTTATGAGATCTCAAAATGAAGTGTCATCTATTGCATTCATATGGAAATTCATAGATAATAAATTATAAGTTTTCATTTCGAGTCCAAAATGAAATACATCATAAACTAGTAATTACATCATGAATAAACATGATGAACCAAAATACTAGTCTATACATGGGCCCTGCCAAAATACAAAAGACCGGTGAGGTGACTCTGAACAATGGCAGATCTGATCAGAGCTCATCGCTGCACTCATCGGTGCCGCTGCGGCTGCTGGGACTGATCTCCAGTACCTATGCGATGGAAAACCAACGCGCTAAGCATAATGCTTAGTGGTGCATAATTTATAATAACAATAATTTAACATTTGAAATAATATCGATAACTCATAATTTCTAGGTCTTTTTATATTTTTGTTACTCTTTGGAAACAATTAACATTATCGGGATCTTTTATGATTACTTATTATATTTTAAGTCTTAATTAATTTTTATCAGTGCCCAAGAAACCTATAACAAATTATAAAAGCTGGATGCGCGAGTGTATACTGGTTAGACAGCCATATGTATATCCAGTATACGTCTGTCAGGCACGAGACAAGCTGTCAGGCATGTAAAGCCAGAAATAAAGTAGGCACAATGGCCAGTAAGTAGGCATATAGCCTGTAGAACAATCATACCAGACATATATTATCAGTTCATAATTTTCTCGGTAGGCAGTACTGTTATCTGTAGTCCCTAATTGGTATACCAATTTATCTAAACTAAATAAATAAGTCTAGGTATACTATGGACAATTAAACATTTTTTATTAATTTAGCACTATTTACTATTACTATTTTCTAGTACTGTTCATTGGTACCATTAATTTCATATTAATAGGACATTAGTCCTTATTTACATATTCATATCATTTTTAATATTTAATTTTCCTTATGAGTATTTTAATTATCCTATATAGCATTTTTTTCCCATGAACCTTTCTTTAGGTTCATGTTGATGTATTATCTTTATCTAGGAATTTGACTAGGTTAGGATATCTATTTAATCACACTTCCTTCATAACAATTGCTCCTCTATGTTTAAACTTGAATTTCAGTTTTTGAATCACTGAATTTGGGGTTATAGAACTCAAGTTATGGTCAAAATACCAAAGGAATAGTATTTTGGGACAATTTCTGGGTTGGCAGTTTTAGTGACTAAACTTGTGCTAACAATTTGATTTGGTTAAAGGCAAAACTGGGTCAAGTGGTCTGCATGAAAAGTGTAGCCCTATGTCTAAGCTTTCCATTGATGAAATTTTAGGTCATTTGGACCAGTATAGAGAGAGTTATGACCAAATGAACACGTACTGTTCATTTGGTCATTTTCTGGGTTGGCAGTTTTAGTGACCCAACTTGTGCTAACAATTTGAATTGGTTAAAGGCAAAACTGGGTTAAGTGGTCTTCATGAAAAGTGTAGCCCTATGTCTAAACTTTCCATTGATGAAATTTTAGGTCATTTGGACCAGTATAGAGAGAGTTATGACCAAACTGGGTTGGCAGTTTTAGTAACCCAACTTATGCTGACAATTTGAATTAGTTAAAGGCAAAACTGGGTCAAGTGGTCTTCATAAAAAGTGTAGCCCTATGTCTAAGCTTTCCATTGATGAAATTTTAGATCATTTGGACCAGTATAGAGAGAGCTATGACCAAATGAACACGTACTGTTCATTTGGTCATTTTCTGGGTTTGGTGCTGGGTAATCCGAATTTGGGCAATATTTAGGTCAAGTTTTGGATAGAATTTGAGCATGGTTTCTTCATGGAAAATGGGCTATGTTGAGTCTAATTTCACCTCCAATTAGCTTCATACCAATTGGAGTCACACATTTTCAGTTATGGGTCAACAAACCCACTGGACTCATTGAGTCCAAACTTGCAGAAAATTGAACACTCCCAATATCTCAATTCCTCTAACTTCCTTACTTCAATTTGCATGCAATACACTTCTATAGGCAACAATCTCAACTCAATAGGTCAATTTCAACATTTTACACAAAGTCCTCAACCTTTATACAAACCCTAGTTTTCAAAGTTTCAAATTTACACAAACACTACACAATCAAACTCCCAACCATTTCAACTCATCACTCATTCTCATAGAACCATTTTTCATCATTTAAAAGCAACAAACTTCAAGTTCCATGGCTGCCAAAAATTCAAAGGTTCTTTGCTCAAGATTTTCTTTTTATTTCCATGGTATTTATACTTGGCTAAATATGCTTTTTATGTTTAATAAAGAGAAGAAGATGGATTAGTGCACTAACCTTACTTGAGCTTCCCTAACTTCAAATTTCTTGCTTCCAATGGGTGTCTATAGCTTCCTTATGGAGTGGGCTAAATTTTTAATGAAGAGAGGTTAAGGTTTCGGTGAGGAGAAAGCTTGGAAAATCAAGCTTTAAGGAAAACAAAAATGGTGGAAAGGAACATCCATGGCAGCCAACTCCAAGGAGAGAGAGAAGGGGGAGGAAGAAAATGGTTGGTGGCTCTTGTCATCTTCTGTCTATATATATATATTTTTTTATTGTACTTTATTTTTATTTTATATCATAAGTCTTTTTCATTTTCTTTTTTTTTCTTTTCTTTTCTTTTCTTCTTTTCTTTTCTCATTTTCCTAATCTATTTCATAAATTTTAATTAATGTTAATTATTTTATTCTCTAAATCTTCTTTTTTTTTTTTTACATTTAGATCAAAATTCACCTTTGGGGGTGAAATGACCAAAATGCCCTTAGTAGTGCATATTGGGTTATTTCTATTATTTTTGTATCAATTTATAAATTCTCTAAACTTTAATTTATTTTTTTTTTCTCTACATTTTTCCTATATTTTCTTAACATTTATTTCTTCAATTTATGCCTCCTTACTATAGTCTAGGTGTAGTTTCAGACATTTTAACTGTCCGAATAGACATTAGTCGTTAGAACAGTAAAATGTACGGACTACCTTTGGTGAGGGCGTTATAATTCTTCCCCTCTAAATAAAATTTCGTCCTTGAAATTTACACAGTGTAAATAATCGAGGGACTGCTATCTCCTTGTCTTTTCACCTTTTTGTGTTATAATACTTTATTTTTTCTTTAGTCTGTCTTATTAATCCTAGTTCTACAATCTTTTCCTTATCTCGATTTACTATTAGAAATACGTAGCTCTACACAATAGTCCCAAGTCGATACTGTAATCTGCAGCTTACAGCACAAACATCAAGAGCATTGCCTAGTCACCACGGTATAATCCCAATAGACTAACTCTTTTTTTTTTCCTCAACCAGTTCTATACTCATCTTCTTTCATCTCATACACAGCCTCCTTCTCATTTCTATTTATTATCTTTGATACGATCCTTTTCGATTGATAATCTACCATAACCTTATGGTTCAAAGGGTTGGTGACAAGCATGTCATCTTTTAACCCATCTCTCGGTATCCTCTTTTTAACAGGAGATACAATGTATATATAGGGGTGAATATAATTAGGGTCTATCAATACATACTTAAAGGTATTATAATTAGGAAATGTACCTCTGATAATGTCTACCAGATTTGGCTCCTCTCGAGCCATAGCGTACACACGGGGTGCTACTCTAGCCTCGGGCCGTTCTGTAGTCTCAGAAGCCCTCTGTGATGTACCAGCTATCTCAGGCCTCACAGGTCTTCTACCCCTTTGTGCTGCCGGGGTAGTCCTCTCTGTCTGTGGTAGTGCAGTGGGAGCACTCCCCTGTGGACAACTTCGTATGAAATGATCCGTAAACCCACATCTGAAACATCCACCAGTCAACAGTCGACACTCCCCTTTGTGTATCCTGCCATAGTGGGTACATTCTGGCACTAAAATTGATTCTCTTGTTACTGTACCCGGGGAACTAGCTATAGATACTCCAGACTATCCCCTCTGGCCTTGTGTCTGGCTCTGTGAACCTTTATGCTTCTTACTACTAGTAGCTGGTGCACTAAATTAGCCTTGTCCAGGACCTCTCTTACGCTGTCTGTGCCTCCTGGACTGCTCCTCATTTCTGACTCTCTCCACATCCAGAGCTGATGCTACTAATAGGGAGAAATCTGTGAAGTGGTGAGATGTAACTATCAATCAGATGTTGTCATTCAGTCCATCCTCAAACCTTCTGCACTTATCAACCTCTATAGGCATTAGCTCTAATGCATATTCACTAAGTCTCACAAATTCCTGCTCATATTCGGAGACTGTAAGTTGCCTCTATCTCAGTGCCAGGAATTCTCTCTTTCTGGCCTCCAAGTACACATGACTGATGTATTTCTTTCTGAATTCAGCCAAAAAGAACTCTCAGGTGATCTATGCAGGCTGTACTACTCTAGATACTGTTACCCACCATCTATATGCATCCTCCTGTAGCAGTGACAGAGCACACTGCAACTGTTGCTCTGGGGTGCACTGCAACTGCTGCAATACCCTATCTGTCCTCTCCAGCCAATACTCTGCTCTGGCTGGATCATCATCCCTCTTACCTCTAAAGTCAACTGCCCCATACTTTTGCAGTCTCTCTAGTAGAGATCTGTGTACAGGTTGTGGCTGTGGGGGTGGAGGTGGCTGTACAAGTGGTGGTGGTGGTGGTGGCTGTGGCTGTGGAGGTGGAGGTGGCTGTGGCTGGGGAATGGCTTCGGTGATCTGGCGGAATAGCTGTGTCATCTGTTCATAGAAGGCATGCTGTGCCCTACTCACAGTACCTCGAGATGACTCTGCTCTACTACCACTTCTCCCCCAACTAGGAGCAGGTGCGTGACTCTCTACTTCCTCCTCTATCAGTCCTAGAGGTCCGTGCTCTGAAGGACCAGATGCCATCGATCCTATAAAACAGACAAAGAACATATCTGCATTAGTGTCACCACGACTCTATCTAAAGGCCCATGCATGTGATGCAACTATTTCTTTCTATCTATCTAAGTCTAGGACTGCCTAAACCTCTGCTCTGATACCACTAAATGTGATGCTCCTTACTCGTCTATTGTATAGCCGAGCAAGAAGTGCCACATTCGGTGCCGGAGCACCCTATCTTGTCTTGTCATGTCTATTGTAGATTTTAATGTCATTTAAATCAGGTAATTTATGTGTAGAATTTTTTTTTTTATATATCTTATTTCTGTGGAGACCCGGACAGATCCTCCTCTGTTTTATTAGCATCTGGTGGCTTCCACTATCACCTGTTAACATATTCATAGTCATCTCACATATTTTCATATCATATTCTCTTTTATCATATCATTCACAACTATTTATGAGATCTCAAAATGAAGTGTCATCTATTGCATTCATATGGAAATTCATAGATAATGAATTATAAGTTTTCATTTCGAGTCCAAAATGAAATACATCATAAACTAGTAATTACATCATGACTAAACATAATGAACCAAAATACTAGTCTATACATGGGCCCTACCAAAATACAAAAGATCGGTGAGGTGACTCTGGACAATGGCAAATCTGATCAGAGCTCTGTCAGTGCACTACTGGTGCTGCTGCTGGGACTGATCTCTAGTACCTACGCGATGGAAAACCAACGCGCTAAGCATAACGCTTACTGGTGCATAATTTATAATAACAATAATTTAACATTTGAAATAATATCTGCAACTCATAATTTTTTGGTCTTTTATATTTTTGTTTTTTCTTTGGAAACAATTAACATTATCGAGATCTTTTATGATTACTTATTGTAGTTTAAGTCTTAATTAATTTTTATCAGTGCCCAAGAAACCTAGAACAAATTATAAAAGCTGGATGCACGGGTGTATAATGGTTAGACAACCATATGTCTATCCAGTATACGTCTGTCAGGCACGAGGCCAACTGTCGGGCACAAGACCCGCTGTCAAGCTTGTAAAGCCAGAAATAAAGTAGGCACAATGGCCAGTAAGTAGGCATATAGCCTGTAGAATAATCATACCAGACATATATTGTCAGTTCATGATTTTCTCGATAGGCAGTATTGCTATCTGTAGTCCCTAATTGGTATACCAATTTATCCAAACTAAATAAATAAGTCTATGTATACTATGGGCAATTAAACTTTTTCTTATTAATTTAGTACTATTTACTATTACTATTTTCTAGTACTGTTCATTGGTACCATTAATTTCATATTAATAGGACATTAGTCCTAATTTACATATTCATATCATTTTTAATATTTAATTTTCCTTATGAGTATTTTAATTATCCTATATAGCATTTTTTTCCCATGAACCTTTCGTTAGGTTTATGTTGATGTATTATCTTTATCTAGGAATTTGACTAGGTTAGGATGTTTATTTAATCACACTTCCTTCATAACAATTGCTCCTCTATGTTTAAACTTGAATTTCAGTTTTTGAATCACTGAATTTGGGGTTATAGAACTCAAGTTATGGTCAAAATATCAAAGGAATAATATTTTGGGACAATTTCTGGGTTGGCAGTTTTAGTGACAAAATTTGTGCTAACAATTTAATTTAGTTAAAGGCAAAACTGGGTTAAGTGGTCTTCATGAAAAGTGTAGCCTTATGTCTAAGCTTTCCATTGATGAAATTTTAGGTCATTTGGACCGGTATAGAGAGAGTTATGACCATCATTTGGTCATTTTCTGGGTTGGCAGTTTTAGTGACCCAACTTATGCTAACAATTTGAATTGGTTAAAGGCAAAACTTGATTAAGTGGTCTTCATGAAAAGTGTAGCCCTATGTCTAAACTTTCCATTGATGAAATTTTAGGTCATTTGGACCAATATAGAGAGAGTTATGACCAAACTGGTTTGGCAGTTTTAGTGACCCAACTTGTGCTGACAATTTGAATTAGTTAAAGGCAAAACTGGGTCAACTAGTCTTCATAAAAAGTGTAGCCCTATGTCTAAGCTTTCCATTGATGAAATTTTAGGTCATTTGGACCAGTATAGAGAGAGTTATGACCAAATGAACACGTACTGTTCATTTGGTCATTTTCTGGGTTTGGTGTAGGGTAATTCGAATTTGGGCAGTATTTAGATGAAGTTTTGGACAGAATTTGGGCATGGTTTCTTCATGGAAAATGGGCTATGTTGAGTCTAATTTCACCTCTAATTGGCCTCATACCAATTGGACTCACACATTTTCAGCTATGGGTCAATAAACCCACTAGACTCATTGAGTCCAAACCTGCAGAAAATTGAACACTCCCAATATCTCAATTCCTCCAACTTCCTTGCTTCAATTTGCATGCAATACACTTCTATAGGCAACAATCTCAACTCAATAGGTCAATTTCAACATTTTACACAAAGTCCTCAACCTTTATACAAACCCTAGTTTTCAAAGTTTCAAATTTACACAAACACTACACAATCAAACTCCCAACCATTTCAACTCATCACATATTCTCATGGAACCATTTTTCATCACTTAAAAGCAACAAACCTCAAGTTCCATGGCTGCCAAAAATTCAAAGGTTCTTTGCTCAAGATTTTCTTTTTATTTCCATGGTATTTATACTTGGCTAAACATGCCTTTCATGTTTAATAAAGAGAAGAAGAGGGATTAGTGCACTAACCTTACTTGAGCTTCCCTAACTTCAAATTTCTTGCTTTCAATGGATTTCTATAGCTTCCTTATGGAGTGGGCTAAATTTTTAATGAAGAGAGGTTAAGGTTTCGGTGAGGAGAAAGCTTGGAAATCAAGCTTTAAGGAAAACAAAAATGGTGGAAGGGAACATCCATGGCAACCAACTCCAAGGAGAGAGAGAAGAGGGAGGAATAAGATGGTTGGTGACTCTTGTCATCTTGTGTCTATATATATATATTTTTTTTATTGTGCTTTATTTTTATTTTATATCATAAGTCTTTTTCATTTTCTTTTCTTTTCTTTTCTTTTCTTTTCTTCTTTTCTTTTCTCATTTTCCTAATCTATTTCATAAATTTTAATTAATGTTAATTATTTTATTCTCCAAATTTTTTTTATTTTGACATTTAGGTCAAAATTCACCTTTGGGGGTGAAATGACCAAAATGCCCTTAGTAGTGCATATTGGGTTATTTTTATTATTTTTGTATCAATTTATAAATTCTCTAAACTTTAATTTTTTTTTTTCTCTACATTTTTCCTATATTTTCTTAACATTTATTTCTTCAATTTATGCTTCCTCACTATAGTCTAGGTGTAGTTCCAGACATTTTAACTGTCCGAACAGACATTAGTCGTCAAAACAGTAAAATGTACGGACTACCTTTAGTGAGGGCGTTACAATATATATATATATATATATATATATATATATATATATATATATATATATATATATATATATATATATATATATATATATATATATATATAAGGCTTCACTGTAGTAAAAGAAAAATATCAATATTGTTTGTATTCCTATAGTTTCTTTTAGATTCACAATTTTGGTTACTTTGTACCTAAGTTTCAAGTTTTTATACTTGGCATGTCATATCCTAAGTTAAGTGTGAGATCGTCGATTTAACTAGGTTTTAATGGGATGTGTCTATGCTAATTTTTACCTAATTTATTTAATGAAATTATATATTTATTTTTTTATAGAAAAAAGCAAAATATCTATAAACTGAAACACTTCTCATTAACACTTTAATAATTCTCTATTAGTTAAATTCTTATTGTTCACCATAATTTGAGGTAATATTCTTAATTTTAAAATAGACAGATAATGAGCAAATATTGCAAGTTGAAGTCTTACTACTACGATATTATATTTTAGAGATAATTTTTTTTATGCAAATAAGATATTTATTATTATATGTTTCAAAAAAAATATTTGTTACTATAGCTATTTATTTGAGGCAAAATTTTATTACTCTCTAAGGCTCTGTTTGTTTTTATAAAAAATATTTTTCTCATTTTTCAATCTTTAGAGTATTCAGGAAAGTCATCAACGGAAAATATTTTTCTAGTCAAAGAGAAAACTAAGTCATTTGTAAGAAAAATGACTTTTATTTTTCAAAAGATGAAGTCATTTTTACATTTTATAAACTTTGATAATATTATTAAAATATGAAAAAAATTATATATATATATATATATATATATATATGAAATAAACACATATTATTAATTTAACATTACAGTTAAACAACGGAAAATATTTTTATGAAAAATTTTTTCTATTAAATATTTTTCATGGAAAATATTTTCCATAAAAAAATTATGTTTCATGAAATAATCAGAGCCTAAATGTTATAATATTTTTTTCTAATAACAAACTTTTTTATGCAAAATTTTATTAGTCTCCAAATATTATATTATTTATTTCTAATAATAAACTTTTGATGCAAAATTCTATTAGCCTCCAAATATTATATTATTTATTTTTTATGTTATATTATATTATTTGTTTCTAATAATTAATTTTTTTTAAAAAAATATTAATCTAAAGCTTATATTATTTATTTTTAATAATGAACTTTTTGATGTAAAAACTTAATAGTATTTAAAAGTTATATTTTTTTTCTTAATAAAGGTTATTTTTATTTATATAAAAGTTTTAAGTATTTTTTCTAATTTATAAAAAAAATTCTTTTTTCAGTTAAATAATATTTTTAATAACTAATTAAACTATATATAAATAAATTGTTTTAGATGTTTAGTGTGTATAGATTATAAAGAGTTAAATAATAAAAATAAATTTTAAAAATTACACATGCAATACATTTTTAATAATATCTTTAAAACTAAATCATACATATAATAATAAATTTAGAAATCTTCAAAATATTTTCAAATATCAATCAAAATAATTAATCTATTTCTATCATATAATACCTTGCATTTTTATTTTATAAAGTAATTTTTAAAATTGCATATTTTTCTATAAAAAAAACTAAAAAAATGAGATGAAAACACTTTCATAATTTTAATTTATATTGATTATACACATATTTACAAATATTACTTTTAATAAAATTTGTGTTTTAAAAATTTAAAAATATTATAATAAATATAAGAAAAATTAATTATATTATAATATGTTATTAATTTTTTATAATAAATTATGATATAAATTAAAATTTTAAATCATAAATTGTAAATTTGAAAAATAAAAGTAGTCGATGTGGGATAGTCCCACATTCCCACATCATTTTGGGGGAAAGGAGATGGCTCTCCATTTAAAAGGAAGCTTCCTCTGTGACGCCCTTTACCCGTCCACTATATAACTCAGCAAGAAGTGCCACATTCAGTGTCGGAGCACCCTATCTTATTTTATCATATCTATTTGAAACTCTTGATGTTATTTAAAACATATATTCTATGTGTAGAAATTTTTTTTTTATATCTTATTTCTGTGGAGACCCGGACAGAGCCGCCCCTGTTTTATTAACATCTGACGGGTTCCACTAATCACCTGTTAACATGTCCATATTCATTTCACACATTTTCATATCATATTCTCTTGTATCATATCATTTACAATTATTTATGAGATCTAAAAATGAAGTATCATCTATTGCATTCATATAGAAATTCATAGATAATAAATTACAAGTTTTCATTTCAATCTCAAAGTTTAATTACAAGTCCAAAGTGAAATATATCATGACTAGACATATTGAACCAAAATACTAGTCTATACATGGGCCCTACCAAAATACAAAAGACTGGTGAGGTGACTCTGGACAGTGGTAGATCTGGTCAAAACTCTGTCCGAATACTACTATGGCAGCTGTTGCTGTGATGGCTGCTGATCTCCAGTACCTACGCGATGGAAAACCAACATGCTAAGTATAACGCTTAGTGGTGCATAATTTATAATAACAATAATTTAACAATTGAAATAATAATTGCAATTCGTAATTTCTGGGTCTTTTACATTTTTTTTTATTACACTTTGGAAACAATTAACATTATCAGGATTTTTTATGATTACTTATTATATTTTAAGTCTCAATTAATTTTTATCAGTGCCCAAGAAACCTATAACAAATTATAAAAGCTGGATGCACGGGTGTATACTGGTTAGACAGCCATATGTCTATCCAGTATACGTCTGTCAGGCACGAGGCCAGCTGTCGGGCACGAGACCCACTGTCAGGCTTGTAAAGCCAGAAATAAAGTAGGCACAATGGCCAGTAAGTAGGCATATAGCCTGTAGAACAATCATACCAGACATATTTTGTCAGTTCATGATTTTCTCAGTAGGCAGTACTGCTATCTGTAGTCCCTAATTGGTATACCAATTTATCCAAACTAAATAAATAAGTCTAGGTATACTATGGGCAATTAAACATTTTTAATTATTTTAGCACTATTCACTGTTGCTATTTTCTGGTATTGTTCATTGGTACCATTAATTTCATATTAATAGGATATTAGTCCCAATTTACATATTCATATCATTTTTAATATTTAATTATCCTTATGAGTATTTTAATTATCATATATAGCATTTTTCCCATGAACCTTTCTTTAGGTTCATGTTGATGTGTTATCTTTATCTAGGAATTTGACTAGGTTATGATGCCTATTTGATCACACTTCCTTCATAACAAATGTTCCTCTATGTTTAAACTTGCATTTCAATTTTTGAATCACTGAATTTGGGGTTATAGAGCTCAAGTTATGGTCAAAATACCATAACTGGTCCCTTTACCTCTAAGCTGTCCAGAGTTTACAATTCATGGTCAATAAATTTTGACTAGTCATTTGATCATTTTATGGTCATTTTTAGACTTAGGTTCCTTCACAAGATATGTTCCTCTATGTCTTAGGGACTCTCAAGTACAATTTCATAATTTTTCAAGCTTGGTATAGTAAGTTATAGTCAATGTATTAACCTGGACTCTCAATCCTATAAAGGCAATAACCAAACTTCAAGGCAGTATGTTTGACCCTCTTTTTAGGGTCTTTACACTTAGAATTTGATAAAGGTGTCTAGATCAATATTGTAGCCCTAAGTATCATGTTTCCAGATCATATTGGCACATCTCAAATGGAATTTCCTAGTGGGAGTTATGGCCAAATGAACACACAGGTATCAAATGGCATTCTGGGTTCCACTTAATGTTTTCCAGATTTCAATTCCTAACTTTGGCTAATATTTTCCCTAGGATGCAATGGTTTCTAGAGCTTGGTCAAAACATAAAAATTGTTGTGCTATGTCTTATAAACGTTTTGGCACTAGTTTCACTCAATTTGCAGCTTTGGAGACCAAGTTATGGCATTTTTGCCAAAACTGGTCAAGCATACCAAAGGAACAGTATTTTGGACAATTTCTGGGTTGGTAGTTTTAGTGACTGAACTTGTGCTAACAATTTGATTTGGTTAAAGGCAAAAATGGGTCAAGTGGTCTTCATAGAAAGTGTAGCCCTATGTCTAAGCTTTCCATTTATGTAAATTTTAGGTCATTTGGACCAGTATAGAGAGAGTTATGACCAAATGAACACGTACTGTTCATTTAGTCATTTTCTAGGTTGGTGGTTTTAGTGATTGAAATTATGCTAATAATTTGATTTAGTTAAAGGCAAAACTGGGTCAAGTGGTCTTCATGAAAAGTGTAGCCCTATGTCTAAGCTTTCCATTGATGTAAATTTTAGGTCATTGGATCAGTATAGAGAGAGTTATGACCAAATGAACACGTACTATTCATTTAGTCATTTTCTGGGTTTGGTGCAGGATAATCCGAATTTGGGTAGTATTTAGGTCAAGTTTTGGACAGAATTTGGGCATGGTTTCTTCATAGAAAATGGGCTATGTTGAGTCTAATTTCACCTCCAATTGGCCTCATACCAATTGGAGTCACACATTTTTAGTTATGGGTCAATAAACCCACTGGACTCATTGAGTACAAACCTGCAGAAAATTGAACACTCCCAATATCTCAATTCCTCCAACTTCCTTACTTCAATTTGCATACAATACACTTCTATAGGCAACAATCTCAACTCAATAGGTCAATTTCAACATTTTACACAAAGTCCTCAACATTTACACAAACCCTAGTTTTCAAAGTTTCAAATTTACATAAACACTTCACAATCAAACTCCCAACCATTTCAATTCATCACACATTCTCATGGAACCATTTTTCATCACTCAAAAGCAACAAACCTCAAGTTCCATGGCTCCCAAAAATTCAAGGGTTCTTTGCTCAAGATTTTCTTTTTATTTTCATGGTATTTATACTTGGCTAAACATGCTTTTCATGTTTAATAAAGAGAAGAAGAGGGATTAGTGCACTAACCTTACTTGAGCTTCCCAAACCTAAACTTTCTTGCTTCTTATGGGTATCTATGGCTTCCTTATGGAGTGGGGGGTATTTTTTGTGAAGGGTGCTAAAGGTTTTGATGGGTAGAAGCTTGGAAAATCAAGCTTGAAAGCTTGAATATCAATGGAGGAAATGGGGGACAAAGGTGCTAGCCATGTAGAGGAAGAGAGAGAGAGAAAGAGTGGAGAAGAAGATGGAGTTGGTGGCTTTTGTCTTCTAATTGGTATATATATATATTCTATTGTGTACTTTAAATTTTAAAATTTCCATAAGCTTTCTTTTTTTTTTTTCTTTTCTTTTCCCTTCTTTTCTTTTCTTTTCTTTTCTTTTATCTTCTCATTTTCCAAATTCAAATTCATAAATTTAATTTATGTTAATTATTTTATTTCCTAATTTTAATTTGATATTTAGGTGAAAATTCACCTCTAGGGGTGAAATGACCAAAATGCCATTCATTGTGCTCATCGGGTTATTTTTATTATTTTATACCAATTAATAAATTCTTTAAATTTTATTTTATATTCTTAAAATTTTTTCTATATTTTTTTAATATTTATTTCATTAATTTATGCCTCCTCACTATAGTTTAAGTGTAATTCCAGACATCCTGACTGTCCGAACAGACATTAGTCGTCAGAATAATAAAATGTACGGACTATCTACGATGAGGGCGTTACATCCTCCCTGATAATAAGTGGGCCTTCGGTAGGGCCTTAGTCCTCTTATATTTTAATTAAATTATATTATATTTATTTTAAATAAAATTTTAAATATATTTTAATTTAAATTATATTTAAATAATAATTAATAATATATTAATTTATATTATATATACATATAGGAAAGAAAACATTGTTTTTATCAAAAATGCAATTTATTTTTTAAATTGATTATAATTATATATTTATTGTTTAAATTAATTTTAATGTTTGTATTAATTTTAGAGTTATATAAATTTAAAATTTTTAAGCCTATTTATATTATAACTTTAATTAAATATAAATTTTATAAAAAATAATTAATTAAAATAAGAAATTAATAAATAATATATATATATATGGAAAAACACTCTCCATTATTTTAATTATTTATAAAATATCAAAAACATATTTATAGTGACAAAAAAACTAATTTGTCACTAATAATATATAACAAGTGACAATGACTTATCGCTAATCCATAGAATTTCATTGTTAATATCATTTAGTGACACAAAGATATGTTACTAATAATTTCAGTAATTAGAGGCTAATATTTATTGCCAAATCCCTAATAATATTAGGTTTCACAATATATTATATCATCGCTAATAGCTTTTAGCAACGAAATATCTATTACTAAATAACTAATAATTTTAATTTTGATATTAATTTAAATAAATTAAAATACTAATATATTTTAATAATAATTCTACTTATACTTAAAAAATATATTATAATATTTAATATAGTAATTTTATAATTAAATCATATGAATATTATTAATTCATTAAAAATTACTTAATTTATTTTAACGTAATTAATAAAAAGCACTGAACACTGAATATTATTCTTATTAATTTATTTTTAAATTGTTTTAAGGATTTATAAACTTATAATATTAAATTTTATTTTAACTTTTCAATATATATATATATATATATATAAGTGAAAATGACGGGGAATAATAGGAGAAACAAAAATGTCATTCACATATTTATAAAATTATTATTAAAAATTAAATATTTAATTAAATAAAATTTACATTTATATCAATATATGTGCAATTCTAATCTTATTAAATCACAAATATTTGATTTGTTACAAATTTCTAACCATTTTAAAAAATATAAATAATAATAACAGATAAAATTTAAATAGATGTTAAAATAAAAAATTTAAAATTTTAATCTAATTCACGTGGAAGAAACACTTTATTGATCACAAATTTCTTGCATTTTTTCAAAAAAATTTTAAACATTGGTAAAATTATAGTTTTAATCGAATTTAGAATTTATTGTTATATATAAATAATTATTTATTTTCATTAAAATAAAAACAAAAATAAAATATTTTTATATTCTCAAATTATTTTTTCATATGATAAATTGAAAATTAAATTTTATTGAAAACTTCAACAAAATTATTATAAATTTGAATTTTGACTAATTTAAGTAAATAGAATAAAACTAACACTAATTTTTCAATTTTGATATAATTAATTAAAATTTCAGATAAAAAAGTGCTTAAAATTTTTTTTATTAATTAATCCTATTTTCAAATAACTTTTTTTATGTCAATAAAATATTATAACTTATAAATATATTAGAAATTTTAAAAATTACTATTCATAAAAATTATTTAGACTTTATTTGAATAGTTAATCATATGAAATACATACAATTTTGGATTTTGTATAAAAATCTAATAAGAAAAATCATTATATTAAATTAAAATGCTCATTCATTTCAAATGGCTAAAAAAATAAAAATTTTTATAAATTTTTTTTATAATTTTAGCCAAACTTTTTAATTTTATCAATTTAATCTCAAACTTTTACATTAGCTTTAATTTTAACAATTAGCCTAATTAAATTATTTAGCTAACAAAAGCAATTAAAATATTTGCTTATATTATTTATATTAGCAAATTCTTTTATTTTTATATTAATTTTATCTGTTATTCTCAAATTGATGAAACATTATTTTTATTAATTTCTCTATTGTTTTGAAAATTATAATTATATTTGTTTTGGTTATGTTATTTTTCATATTTTATGCTTAAATATTTATTTTTTTTTTAAATTAAAATAAAATGATAAGTAAGATGTGAATTAAAAGTATCAGTAGAAAGAGAGAGAGAGAAAAATCATAACTTACGAATAATTTTGTTAGTAGTAAATAATAACATGTAATTTAATATCTTAATATTAAAAAAAAAATTTAAAATAAATTATAATTAATTATTTTTTTTTTTACAATTTTAGCATGGTTTTAAAAGTTTTTTTTTAAACTTATGATTAAAATTAATTTAAATCAATTAATGTGATGTAATTTTAGTGGTTGGTTTATCTTTCGGTCAATTCACATATCATAATTTTGATTATTGATTTGTTTCAATTTTAAATATTTAAAATCAACAAGTAAATTAAGGAATTAAGATAAAATTTTTCAGTCAATTCACATATCTAAAAGTAATAAATATTTAAAATCAAGAAAAAAAAATTTAAAATTAAGGAATTAGCTATAATAGCAAAAAAAAAATTAACAAGTGGGAAAAAGGAACATTAGGATTTCTAAAAACTCCTTTCATTATTTTTATTATTTATAAAAATACCAAAAATATATTTATAGAAAATTATTGATTCTAAAATTCTTATTGTATTAAGATAAAGTCAAGCAATAAAACACATTTTTTTGCTTTATGATCTCTGTATAATAACTTTTTTCAAAAAAATTAAAACTATTTTGAAAATAACTTTTAGTAAATAATAAATTTAATTTATAAATTCAAAATATTCATATTCCATATCATATTTATCGTATTTTATTTATTATATTTTAATAGCTAAAGTAATATATATTAAAAATTCTATTTTATTTGTTTATTTATAATATTTTAATTGAGTAAAATAATATAACTTATTAATTTTACTTTTTATAATTATTTTGAATCAACTTTAATTAGAAATAAAATACAATCATTCTAACTAAATTTAATTGGTTATTAAAAATAATATATTGTGGCAATATTATATTATATAAAAAAATTAAAAAAAATTATATACAAAAAATTAAATTATAAATTTATATAACAAGTAAATTAATGTATGTATGGCACGTTAAGATAAAATTTAAAAATAGATGTGTGGTTATTAGTAATTAGTGACATAAAGAAAGTCATATTTAAAGACAAAATCGTATTAATAAACTAATATAATGCCCATGCTATGCATAGGTAATTTATAATTTTTATTTTTAATTTAATTTTTAATTACATCTTAAATAAGTTACATTATTATTATTAAATTAATTTTAAATTATAATTTTTCTTTTATTTAATTTAATTTAAATAAATTTTTACCTATTATAATAATAAATTTTATTTAATTTATAATGTAATTAATTAAAATATCTATTTAATTATTTTTATACATATATTAATAATATTTTCCATATAAAAATACTTTATTCAAAAAATAATTTAAATTTCATGAAATTTTTATATTTTATCTCATAATTTATGTAAATCGATATTTATTTTTTATAAATTATAGAAAATATATTAAATTAATGAGAAAATAATATTATTTTAAAAATATATAAATACAATATTTTTGTTGTTGATATAAAAAAAATTAAATTACTAATAATAATTCAATTATTTAATTTTATTAATAATAATGAAAACGTATAACATTATTATTTATTAAAAATAACATTATGTTATGTTATTTTTTAAAAATATCATACTTAAGTGTAAATTTTTTTTATTAATCTGACATATTTTTTATAAAATAATTCTTTGACAAAAATAGTTATCACTTTATATAAATTTATAATAAAAAATAAATATATTTCATAAAAATTAAAATTTTAAAATATCATTATTTTTTATTAACATAATAAATATTAAAAATACATTATTTTTTAAAAGACAGATTTCATAATTTTAATACTGTAACTTTAATTATTTTTAAAATATATAGATATAGATGTCTTAATTTTTAAAAATTAAATTTAAAAAAATAATAATTTAAATCATAAATGCTAAGATAGTATTATAAATAATAATTATAATTAAAAAAATAATTAATAATTAATACAAATGAGAGTATTTATAAAAGGTGGCACGTGACAAACTTTTCAAATAAAGTATCACATATCATTTTCTTATAAATAACTTTTTGCTATATATATATAGATTTTGTGGCTCTGTTGCATCATTGACCAGTAGCTCCAACGTCATGGTAAAAAAATGTTAGAATATCATATATGACATTGCTCGTATGGCTCGAAGCTTTAATGGGAATAAAAATTTGCATCTATATAATATAGATGGCATTTTGAATTTTATTAGATTTCTTCGCAAGCAAATTACTGTATCTAAATGAACTTCCAGTTAAATCTGGTTTCGGGGAAATTGGCTGTTCTTGGCCTTTGGAAGGGTTGAACTGAAATTGTCTCAGTTTCAGTTGGTTCGTGTCATTTCGGTTCATTTTTTATTTTGATCCAATTAAAAGATGGTTCTGATTTTCGTTTTTAGTGGTTATGGTTCTAACTGAGCTTCAATGTAGTTCGATTTAAAATGGTTTTGATTTAAATCCAGTTTTGATTTCGGTTTTTAACAATAATTGTTTTTTATGAAAATATAAATTAATTAAAGTAATTATTATAAAAAATAAAATTGATTTTTATTTTAAGATACATTTTTTTAACAATTTGTATTTGTATTGCAACAAAAAAAATAAAAAACATATAATTGAAATTTTATAAATATATTGATTTCAATAAAAAAAATTATATAATTTGAAGAGGAAGAAAAAAAATAGGGAGTTTGAACTTAATTATGTTATTAAATTAACCTACTTATGTATCCTCTTGAGGTAAAAGAATCAAAGTACTATGTATATACAACTTCCCCCCTCATAAGTGTGACTGATCTCGAATGTGCCTGTACTATGGTTTGTGCGTTCTTCATCTGCAGACTCAATTATTGAAAATTGTGTAATCTAAAAATTGTAATAATTAGAATATATATAATTGAGAGTTGAGAGAATCTAAAGATTTCAAGTATGGGTATTTTTTGAAAAATGTTTATGGTATATATAGGGTGTGAGAAAATTTTTCTTTTTCCAAAATACTTCTAAATTATAGTTTTTTATTTTTTGTTATAAGGGTATTTTTATCTTTTTCTTTAATTGAAAACAAAAATTTGATGTTGCAATTGAAATAGAATGGGTTGGTTCTAAACCATTTCAATATAGGTTCAAGGGGGTGAACCGTAATGACTCGTCCTCCTTTGATCCGATTCTATCCAATTTAAGAATTGAAATCATCGAACCAATTCAATTTTGGATTTGATTCAAACCAATCTCAATTCAATTCACAGTCTAAACCAAATCATGACCAAGCCTACTCCTAATCACTTAAACAACATGTAACAAGACCTTATCAAAAGATAATTAACAAATACTTTTTAAAACCAATATGGGTTGTTATCAAATTAGACCATGCATTTTCAATTTGCAGAATGTCGATTGAAACCTTAAGAATTGTTCTTGGTTTAATCTTGTGCAATCCAATTGGTTGAATTGATGAAATGGTACCTGATTGCGAGGCTTGAACATGCAAATGCAACTTCACGAAACAAGCACAAAATGCTATAATAATATTACATATAGTGCTGGCTCAATTGATGTAATACTATTGTTCGAGGCATCAATGGAAGATCGATCGTAAGCTACTTTAAATTTCAAGCAAAAATCATAAATATCTGAAGAAATCCTATTAAGCCCCCGGGGTGGCCGAAGCTCAAGACCCAAGAATTATAATTCAACAACCAGAATTTCCTTCAAGGAATCCCATAAACAAACAAGGTTGCGTCATATATTAGATGATAATTGCTTTTGCATAAAATCCTTCGTTTCCTTTATGAACAAAAAAAATTCAGGCAGCTCAGGAAAAGCATAAAATGAGTGTGGGGCATTGGGAAACTCAACCAAATACGCTTCCTTTCCATATTTCTTCAACCCTTCATAGTATCTCTTTTGCCAGTCCTGCAAAGGATCAAATCCTCCAACAAAAATGATCGTTGCTGGAAAGTTAACTCCTAAAATATCAACTGAATTAGGCCCAAAAACATTCGCCGCCGGATGGTCCCGGTTTGAACCCTGCGGCAAGAATGCCTTCCACATCCAATCTGCACGCTCCATAGTAACAAATGGAGCTCGGGTTAATCTCAACTCAGATTCAGTTCGTTCTTCTCCTCCAAAAAATGGTTGTATTGATATGTTTCCAATAAGTTTTAGATTAGAAAACTCATGTTCGCTTGCTTTTAGTGCTACATGATGTACCACGTTGCCTCCTGCGCTATCTCCAGCAATAAAACACTGTTTGAGATTGGCCTTAACTGAAAAGCCTTCAATATTTGTGGTGTCGATGAATTTTAAGGTATCGAAACCATCTTCGTATTCAGAAGGCCAACGATGCTCTGGAGCCAAACGATAGTTGACGGAGATGATAATGGCGGAGAGTTCCCTGGCAAGGCCGTAGCATAATTCATCAAAAGGTTTAGAACTGGGTGCCATGAAGGCAAAACCACCGCCGTGGAAGAAGAAAATAACCGGCAAGCCAGTACCAGCTCCATCATCAGTAGTGGTGGTAGGGGTGTAGAGGCGGAACCAAAGGTTTCGAGCTTTGTCAATGGTGATATCAGTGGTTTTGACACCATTGATGGGTTTCTTAGACGGAGAGGTTCTGAGGTCAAAAAAGTTCATGAGAAAGCGATTGACGGTGCCATTAGAGCGACGGGTGACGTCAAAGGAGAAGGAGAGAGCCGATAAGAAGAGGTTAACATTCCATGGGAGGTGATCCGGCCACTGTGGATGATCGTTTTGAGCCATTTTCGTCTCTCTTGGATGAGTAACAGGAGATGAATGCTGTGTAGAGTATAGATATATATTAAGGGTCAGCACCATAATTATACACAAGCAAAATTGACCATGGTTTTTATTTTATTTTATTTTCTAGATTAATAAAAAAATTCCTTTTTTTTTATTGATGAATGATGATTAACGGTTAATAATTAGCCTCACATGGAGGTAGAATTAGAAACAACAGAAACTTGACACGTGATAATATATTAAATGGGGGTACTGCAAAATTAAAATTAAATAGAAGAAATTATCAGGGCTTTTTCCCGGAAGGGTGTAACAGAAAAAAAATAAGTACAACAAGGGTGTGGGTTGGAGTATATTTACCAAACGGGGTGAATTGAAGCTGAGGTGGAAAGGTTTTGGACGCTTGTAGAGATTCTTGGCAGGGTAGAGGCATGGGGCGCGAGTTTGCCTGGCATGCACAGTGGGATACAATTTAAAATGGCGCCCAGCTGCATTTTTTTCCATGTGGCGCGATTAAAGCTAGCGTCCAGCTTGGGATGCTGTTATGAATAGCGCTCTAATGTAGTCGTCAATCAGTTGTCAGGCGCAGAGACGAGATGCAGACACAGAAAATCTTCCTATGCAGGCAGAAGGAACATGGGCACCATTATAAGTAGCGTCCCATGTTTTGCCATTAATTTAAAATTTAAGCATGTTAAACTACCAGCCCCATTATCACTCAACTCTCCCACAACCCTCACACAGCCTTCTGAAATTCAGCCGAATGATATCATAAGCTTTCATCTCTCACTCTTTCAGTGGTGTTTGAAAGCAGTGGAAGAAGGCGGTATACGTGAAAGAAGTGTGAAGTTTTGGTAGAAGTGTGTTATTTTGGTGTGTTTTTTCTCAAGAAGCGTATCAAGGTTTTTAATAAGTATGCGATTTAACTGTAATGTGTTAGTGTTTATAATGTGTTAAAAAAATTTTAAAAATTAATTATGTTTAATATAATCTTCATTTTGTGTATAAAATGTAATATTGTGTTATTTTATGTTTTATGCATGGATGTTATATGAAATAAAATATGTTTTGTTTTTTGTGTAAAAATGTGGAAATTAGTATGAAAAATGCATGTTTGAAATTAGTTGCTAGGAAATATATTATTAATGAATGAAATTAATATTATTAAAAGAATTTATATTTCAATTAAAATTTTATAATTTTTATAGTAAAAAAGAAGAATGAAAAAAAGTAATAATTTATTATATATATTGAGATTAACCGAAAATTATGAGAAAGGAAATTTTGATTATATATTTATTAAAATAAATAATTTAGAAAAAATCATATTATAATAATATATTAATTAACAGTATATATTAGAGTTGAAATTTTGGAAAAAGTATTTATGATAAAAATTTACAAATTTATATTCTTATATATTGTAAATTTTAATCTAAAATTTAAATATTGTAATAACATGAACGTAAAATATATATAATTTAAGGTTAACCGAAAAGTAATAGGGTTTAGGGTTAAAAAATATTTAATAAAAAACACAAATATATATATATATATATATATATATATATATATATTATAAATTACCCAAAAAATAAGAAAATAACCGGCAAGTTAGCACTAACTTCATCACCAGTGGTGGTGGTGGGGGTGTAGAGGCGGAACCAAAGGTTTCGAGTCTTGTCAATGGTGATATCAGTGGTTTTGACACCATTGATGGGTTTCTTAGACAGAGAGGTTATGAGGTTGAAGAAGTTCATGAGAAAGCGGTTGACGGTGCAATTAGAGCGACAAGCGATGTCAACGGAGAAGGAGAGAGCCGATATGAAGAGGTTAACATTCCATGGGAGGTCCGGCCACTGTGTATCATCGTTTTGAGCCATTTTCGTCTCTCTTGGATGAGTAACAGGAGACGAATGCTGTGCAGAGGATAGAGAGGGATTAAGGGTCAGCACCACAAATATAAACAAGCAAAATTAAGCATGATTTTTTTAATTTATCTTCTACATTAATAAAAAAGAAATACGGATGAATGATGATTAATGGCCAGTAATCACATGGAGGTAGAATTAGAAATAATAGAAAATTGACACGTGATAATATATTAAATGGGGTATTGCAATATTAAAATTAAATACAAGAAATTATCACCTGGTCCCCTTCGTAACAATGAGAATGAGCGCCAATATTTTAATGGTTATTTCAATGAGAAACTAATCCTGTTCGGTACCCTACCCTAATCTCTCGATGAGATTAATGAGCGGTGTGTGAGCTGACCATGGAATGGACTGAGAAGTCTCCTCGCTAATATTAGTTATCTCATAGTTGTTAATTATTTTAATAATTATTAATTATTTTATTAAATATTAATTTAATAATTAATAATTAATTATATATATTGATTTAAAATAAAAATATTTAATAAAAATAATTATTAAATATTTATGAAATATAAAAATAATTATATCATCTTCTTGGCTCTAATTAAAATATTTATTTAATTATTATAAGTAAGAAAAAGTAATTTTTTATGAATTAAAAGAGATAATATTTTAATTAGAGTCAAAATATTAATTGCTATCTTATAATTATTGTCAAACAAAACTTAAATATTTTATTAAAAAATTATTTTGCTAAAAAAATTGGCATCGTTACTCTACAACTGTTGAAATCGGTCATCAATCAACAACGAAATATTTAGTCATTGCGACGAAATATTTATTATACTAGCAACTCCAGCCGGCCGACTATCTTGACACCGTCAAGTGGAGTGCATGTGCCGACAGCTTTAATAGCACGCGTGGATAGTTATAAACAGCCCCAAATTTTCTAATTTCACATGATGTTTAGCCTTCAAATTGATATTTTCTAAGCAGCATAACTATAGTTCATATTAATTACTATGCTTGGTTTCATCATACTGTACATAAAAGCCTGATTGTGTTTATAATTTGCTAAGACCTTACACATGTTCATACTTCATACTTCACTAAGATTGGGTTTTAAACCCATTTTTGGGTGTTATGCTAGGTTAGTCATCCTTGATTATGGGAGAATTTCATAATAAATAAATTAGTAATATATATATATATATATATATATATATATATGAAAGTTAAGGACTTAAATATATTTGACAAAAAATTGACACTTGGCTTCACCATTAGTTGACACTTGACACAATTAAAATAATAATTTTACTAAAAAATTATAAAGTTTTATAGATAATGTTTAATTATCTTATTTATCTACACATTCTAGGGTTTTCAGGAGAAGAAAGAAAGAATTAGAATGTTATAGATGAAAACAGGGAGGTTTTTTTTCTTAGATACCAAAACGAGGCCAGGAGCCCTTACCATATGTATAAATTACTCATGCTATGCCTCTTCCCTTCTATAGGTACTCTCTGGCTGTACCCTTTGTAACTTTATACGTATGATAACGGGATTGTCGCATCTAATATCATAACAAAGATATTTCTGATACACAGGATCCTCTGACGAGGCAAGTGTAGAGCATACGTGTCTCTGATTGCACAAGTATAATACACATTCTAGGGTTTTCAGGAGAAGAAAGAATGAATTAGAATGTCATAGATGAAAACAGAGAGGTTTTATTTCTTAGAGAAAAACTTGATTGTAAACTGAACTGAGAGTCTCCTTATATAGGCCTTAATACTCTAACTTTTACAGGCAACCGGGTAGCGACACTCTTAAAGTAAAACACACACTGATACAAATACACTTATTACATGATAACATGGCCGACAAGCTTTAACTTTAATTATGGAGTTGTTGACAGGTTGAGAGTCTGGTAGTCAGAATCATCTGAGTCATCAATTCCAAAAAAGTCCTTAGGCCATTGTCCATATTCTATGGGAGAAGGTGGGTCAGCATTCTCGATAGCTTCACAAGCTTCAATGTCCATTGGATCTTGGGAATCCTGCCAGATTGGATTAGACTAATTTATTGGTTCATTTTCAAGAGATTGGATGGGTCCAAGGGACGTGCATTTCACATGAGGAAGAGTCAGAGGCTGGTAATTATTTATCTCACAGAGATGATTGGCCAGCTGTCTTCTTAGGGGTCCCATAGCATCTTTTTCTAGGATTGAGCCATCATACGTCCTCCATTCATATTCAAAATTTTGAGACCAAAGGAGTCCATCAGGCCTTCTGAAAAAGGGTTTGTGCATGATAAACAGGGTCTTAATAGTAGGCTGAGTCCTGATGGGCCTTTCTTCAATTCCATGGACCTCTATGAGCCGTTTGAGACTGTATTGCCATGCAGAGATGGGCTTGAACCATTCAAGAAACCTGAACATGAGGGTCCTATTTGTGTTGTTGAGTGTATATTGATAAAGTGCTAAGAGACAAAACTCTATACCTATAGAATATAGGGTGATCATACACCATAGGAGCCATAGTTCCTCGAGAATGAGATCTCTATCAGGGTGAATGCTGAAACAGGTTAAAAAGGGATTGTCAGGGATGAAGAGAGATGAAGAAGGGAGTAATCCCCTTAGAGTATTTCTGGCACTCAAGTAGTGAAATAAATGATCCTTTGCAAATTGGGCTTTTTTGGAATGGGTTGATTGGGAGAGCAACCTTGACGGAAACTGTCTGGTGTGGGGATAAGGAAACTAGGGGTATTTGGAGAGGAGGAAAAAGCCATTAAGTTCAAAGGAAATGTAAAACGGGAATTAATGAGGTGAAGGTCTCTGGGTCTAGACAAGAGGTCTGGGATCAAATTTTGTTTTCCCTTTATGTGCTGGACTATAAATTTATACTTGGCGAAGTAGTCCTTTAACCTTAACAGTTGTGGTTCAGGAAGGGATTTGTTCTTGAAATCTAGAATCTTTGGGAAAGATAAGCTGTCCATGATCACAGTGAAATGATGTCCAATGAGATGAAACTCAAACTTATTGATACCATTTTTGACAGCTAAGATTTCTTTGTACACAGAGTGATAATGCTTTTAGGATTCTGGGAACTCTCCGCTGGCATGACCACAGATGTATTTTTCTCCTTGGATTTCTTTGATAAGGACAGCACCCCAGTGGGTGTCACTGGCATCAGTTTAGAGCGTGCGATGTCCTGTACTGGGAATCTTTAGTGGTGGCGGATTTGAAGCCACTGCTTTAAGGGCCTTGACCTCTTCTGTCTGTTCTTTTCCCTAAGGAGGTGCAGTTTTTTTTAGCATCTTTGAAAGTTTGCAGGTGTGCGTAGCGATATGAGGAATAAACTTTCTGATGTAATTGACAATGCCTAAGAATTGTTGTATTTGTTTTGTTGATAAGTCTCTGTTAGAAAACTTTAGCAATTCTTCTGCGATATGGGGCCCTGTCTAGTACTTTCCATCTTTAAATCTCATTCTAAGCAAATCAATATCAGATTATGCCAAAGAACTCTTCTTTTGAGACAGCATTATGACATAAGATTCTACTATGGATTGAAAAGTGGTCAAAAGTGCTTTATTAGCCGTGACATCTTTTGAGAACAGTACTTTAAGAGAATCTGCACAGGACTTCAAGAGAAGTTCTTTATGTTCTTAGAACTCCATTAAGGCATCTGCTAATGAATACAATTTAGGAACAGAGGTGAAAGGTTGAAAGTGTCTTTTGTATTTCAAACCCTTTGGCAGAATCTTCAAATGTTTTGCTTGTTGATATAAATCAAACCCAATCAACAAGTCTTTATCAGGGAGGTCAGATCCAATGATTCTGGTCCAGAGGATGCAGGTTGGAAAGAACTGAATACCAATGGGTTGTTTGGTAATCAGGTTGGTTTTAAAAATGTTTCCATCTACTGCTTTGAAATACTCCATATGTGGGACCCAATATTCTGGAGGGAGTATGGCTGGGTTCATCATACTCTTATGGGCTCCAGTATCAAGAAACCCAATAACATTTATGGGCTATTCATATTTACTGGGCAGGACATGTAACGAGACTAGAGGAACAGGGATAGTGTTTGGGCTGTAGGTAGGGGGAGAGGACTGGATATTTTGGGCCAGGTAAAATGGATAATGGGCTTCAAAGTCGGACTCTGAACTTTCTGAGGATGGAGATTGGGCTTGGTCAAAGTTAGCATCATCTTCTCCAAGGGCGAAGATAGTTTCTGCATCAGGTTCATCTTATTCTGAAAACAAGGACTCAATGTCATCATGTTCCAAGGAGATATGAGAGACTTATTGAATGTGCTATATAAGCTTAACAACTTTATTTGGATTCTTAGGGAATTTTTTGCATAATGTCCACGATTTTCGCAAATGTAACAGCGATCAGATTTCTTCGTGCCCATTCTCCTTTTTTTGAAATACCGAACTAGCTTCTTGCCCTTTCGATGCTTGAAAGGAGGCTTTGATTCGGAAGAACTGGAATATCTTTTGTGATGACTCTTCTTCTTAGGCTTACATTCACAGTTCTTTTCTTTGCATTTGATGGTAAGGTGGGACTTCTGACAGACATTCTTTAATGTTTTACTATTATCAATAATGTCTTTGAATAGCCTCTATTGGTCACACATCTTCTCCAAATAAGCTAGTGTCATTTGGTGTATTTCTCCAATGGTAATGGCATTCATGGCCCTGCAGGTGGCAGCAATGCTACGGTGTAGCTTTGGTTGCAATGCTTCAGGAAGAGAAGCAATGTAGGTATGCCGCAGGTTTATATTATTGTAGCCATTCAGCAAGTAGTATCGCTAGACCATATGCTGGTAATGCTTTTCTATATCTGCTCTCTTCAAGAAACAACAATGCATGTCAAAGAATTCTTAGCGTAGTAGCTTGTTGTACAAAGAGGCATCTCTAAGAAATTCTGCGAAGATAGCATTAATAGCTTGCGGGATGGTTAAATGGCAGAATTGAGCTTGTTGATATTCTCCAAGCGAGGTGAACCAATCTTGAAGGGTACCAATAGCCCGAGAAATGAATTCCCTAAGGACAACATGGGAATCAGTGCCTTCTCGAAGCATCTAGACTTCTAGCCAGGCTTTGAATTCTATAAGACGGTCTCTCCACTTTGATGGAGGTATGTCATCCAAAGTGAACCATGGGCCCAAACTGGGCTTAGACTGGTGTTGGGTATTTAGAAGTCCGAAATCCAGTATTGGATCTTCTTCAGGTATCTCTACCTGTGGTTCTTGTGCCCGAGGAGGCCCTGAACCTGTAAGGCCTGTAGTGCCACTGGTAGAATCTGTGATTGGAGAATGATCAGTTTGGGATGAGGCTAGTTGTTGTAGAGGATCAGCCATGAGCAAAGTTGTGACATCCATTTTCCCAGATTCACTATCATCACTGGAAAAATCATCATCATCATGAGAAGAATTATTTTCTGAGTCAGATGGCACAGAGATCATGTGCTGAGGCGGTGGTTCAGGATGCATTTTTTCTTTGCCTTTATCAATTTTTCTTTTTGTGGTTTGGGATTCATCAGAAGAGGATAAACTGCTAGGTTCATATTTGGTGGGTATCAAAGGAGGTACTGGTCAATGGAACAGAGGGGATGGATTGTATGGTGTAGGAGTGGGATCATAAGAAGGAGTGGGATCATAAGAATAGTTGAAAGGACCAAAAGGAGAATAGGCAGGTTCAGATGTTATAAGGAAAGGATTCTGTGATCTTGGGGCAGAGAAAGGGCTGTAGGAAGCAGGTGCTTCGGTTAGTCTGTGAAGATCTGCTTCAACCTGAGCCAATTGTTTCTTTAGTCTCCTGATCTCAGCTTCCTTTTGGGTAAACTCCATACCAAATCTCCTTTGTTGTATCAAGGATTTAAGATCTTTGTTAAGTTGAGTGATCTTTTCTTGTAATTCCCTGTACATATTTTGAGCAAACGCAGTAAAAGAATCCACCTTCTGATCAATGTGCTGAGTTCTCGTAAGAACTTGATCAATCTTAGAATCAATACGCTGTAGAGTTTTATTTTAAACCGCTGCGTTCTTTGTTTGCCAGTTTAGAACTTCTTCAGCTTAGGTAATCAGGGTTGTCTGGCCTTCAGCATCAACTTTAGTTGAGTGGATAAAAGGTATTGTGGAGATTTTGGTTTGCTGATATGTCTGTTGGGCTAGCGGAGGGTACTCCGCTTCATATGAGATAGGAGAAAACATCATGCATGGTTGTACCAAGGGCAATGCAGGAGGTAGAGTTGGAGGAGGAGGAGGACAAGACCGTCCTTCCTTTCTAATGATTTCCAAGGCAAGTTCGTAAATTGAAAGAAACTGACCAAATACTCCAGAGCTTCTTGCAAATCTCCTCAAATTCTCAGAGAAAATTATCCTGACAATAGTCTATGGATAGACATCCATGAAAAAATATATTAAAAAAATAATAATTTTACTACAAAAATTATAAATTTTTATAGATAAAATTTAATTATTTTATTTATCTTTATCTTTCTCTAATTATAAATTTAGTCATTAGTATCGGATAATGTTTAACTAAATAATTATATATGTTCTAAAAAGAAAATTAAATAATTATATCTTAAAATGTGTGTGTGTGCGCGTTAAAGCCAATTCACTTGGATTCACTTAGGTTCCAACTTCTCCACTGGCGAGCCCTGACAAGAACGGGGATGGCTACATCAACGAAAAGGAGCACTGTATCGTAGGCCGACAGAAACAGGGATGGCTACATCAATGAAGAGGAGCACTGTATCATGCTGACAGAAAACGGGGATAACTAAATCAATGAAGAGGAGTTCCAAGAGATTGTCAAAAGACTTTTTTTTTTTTTCCTCCTTTCCTCATCGTTGTTCTTTCTTGGCAATGGATAGTATTTTAGTTATATTTGTACTGTTTAATTAGGAAGAAAAAATAAAGAAAAAGAGAAATCAAACAATTGAAATTTTGTGTTTTTTATTTTTTTTTTTCATAATTAAGGCTTTGAACAATTAGCATTAATTAATAATTAAAAATAGAACTTGCACTCAGGAAGATCCAATTCATTGGATTGGGAGGAAAACAATAAATAAAAACAAGAACTGATGAGCATCTTAGAATAAATAAATTTATCTTAAAATATGTAATTATTTATATCTAATATAAATATAATTTCAATTTATTTCACACGCATATATATAATAAAATTTAAGAATTATATCTTTTGAAAAAGAAATTAATAATTTATTTTATAAATAGTATGTATAAGATATAATTAATATAAAAGCATAATTAAAAATAGAAATTTTATATAAAAATTTCACTCTAATTTATCTTTTTTCTAGTTATAAATTTAACTATTAGTATTAGATAATATTTAACTAAATAATTTATCTTAAAATATATGATTATTTGAAATTAAAATATAAGATAAAATGAAATGAAATATATTTAATATAAATATAATTTATTTATTTCAAATATAAAGTAAAATTTAAGAATTATATGTTTTAAAAAAAATTAAAAATTTATTTTATAGATAATACATAAAATACAAAGGCATAATTTAAAAAATAATATTTTTATATAAAAATTTCATTATAATTTATCTTTTTATAATTATAAATTTATTTATTAATATAAATAATATTTAATAAATAAATTTTATATTAAAATATATGATTATTTAAATTTTAAAAATTTCACTTTAATTTATTTTTTTAATTATAAATTTAATTGTTTGTAATAGATAATGTTTAACTAAGTAATTTTATTTTGAAATATATAATTATTTAAATTTAATAAATAAGGTAAAATAAAAGGAAATATATTTATTTTAAATTATTACCATGTAACTCATGGGACTAATTGTGCCAGATTTGAGTCTCCACTTTTTCAATCCTTTATAAAAAAAAAAAAGAAAATTTAGTGAGTTTGGAGAATATTTAATGCTTTATAAAATATATTATTACTTGAAATTAATATGAAATCAGTTCTGTAATAATTGAGTTTAAAAACTATGGATTACTTAATGGTAATACTTGGACAATTAAAGAATCATGTATAATTGGGATTATTTGTATGATTTTTTTTATGAGTAAAATATATATTAAAATTAAAACCAAGAAAAAAAACCTGGAAAATGAAGTAAAATAGTCCAAAATCAAAATTAAAAAAGAAAAAGAACATGTAAACATATTTATATCTATATAAATATATAAAAGTAAAGTATAGTAATTTTCTCTTTCCTACTTAGCAGCTTCTATAAATTTTAAATATATTTTCTAATTTTTATAAAAGTAAATGGCAATAGTAATTTTCTCTTTTTAAATTTTCTCTTTTCTACTTGACAGTTTCTATAAAATTTAAATATTTTTTTTTAATTTTAGCAGATAGGACAATAGTAATTTCTTTTTTCTTCTATAAATTTTAAATATATTTCTAATTTTATTTTCCTAATTTCCTCTTCTTACTTGGCAGCTTCTATAAAATTTAAATATATTTTCTAATTTTAGCATATCGGACAATAATAATTTCTTTTTTCATATTTGGTAGCTTCTATAAATTTTAAAATATTTTCTAATTTTATTTTTCAATTTTATAAAAGTAAAGGACAATAGTAATTTTCTCTTTCCTAATTTCCTCCTCACCTGGTAGCTTCTATAAGAATTTTAAATATATTTTCAAATTTTGCAAATAGGACAATAATAATTTTCTCTTTCTTACTTGACAGCTTCTATAAATTTTAAATATATTTTCTAATTTTAATAGTTTCTATAAATTTTAATTATATTTTTTAATTTTATAAAAGTAAAGGAGGACACACCCTATGATATGGATTCAAATGATATATGTAGTGATAAATATGCATGTGGTGTTCCCAGCAAAGGTTCCCACATCATTTAGTCCATAGGACAGATAATAGAACAAATAGTGGAACACAAGATAGACATAGAAAATAATAGAAGATATCATAGAAGGAGACCAATTAGGAAGGGGATAGGAGGAGGATCGGGGTTGGTACTTGGAATGTTGGATCACTTACGGAAAATTAATGGAGCTTGTGGATACCTTGGAAAGGAGAAGGGTGAATATTGCTTGCATAGACTAAATGGGTAGGAGAGAAAAGTAAGGAAGTGGGTATATAAATTGTGGTTGGAGAGAAACAAGAGCAGTG
This sequence comes from Hevea brasiliensis, assembly GCF_030052815.1. Lineage (NCBI taxonomy): Eukaryota > Viridiplantae > Streptophyta > Magnoliopsida > Malpighiales > Euphorbiaceae > Hevea > Hevea brasiliensis. The sequence continues at coordinate 29,216,179 of NC_079504.1, read as the reverse complement.
GGTATAATCAGAAAAGAGTAGGAGATAGAATTATACTAGTAAAGCTAGTACTAGACGGAGAAATAATAAATATAGTTAGTGCTTATGCCCCACAAATAGGACAGAGTAAACAAAGGTTTTGGGAAGATATGGATGATTTAATGCAAAGCAAATGAAGAGAATGTTTTCATTGGTGGAGATTTGAATGGACATGTAGGAAGTGATAAGTAAGGTTATGAGAATGTTCATGGAGGTTTTGGTTAAATGAGGAGGGAAAAAGTATCCGGATTTTGCTATGGCATACGACCTAATACTAGCAAATACCTACTATATAAAAAGAGAGTCACATTTAGTGACTTTCAAAAGTGCGCAACATAAAAGCCAAATCGACTTCCTCTTAACCAGTAAGACAAATATAGCTCTATGCAAGGATTGCAAGGTCATTCCAGAGAGGCTTTAACAAGTCAACATAGGTTGGTGGTCTTGGATGTCAAGTTTAGGAACAATTCAAGTAAGGTCGGAAGAAATAGTGTAGCTCGAACAAAGTGGTGGGAGTTCAAAGGAGTAAAGCAAGTGAAGTTCAAAAATGAGCTTTATGGAAGCTAGATATGGAGGCCAATGATATGTGGATACAGATGGCATCAAAGATTAGAGAAGTAGCTAGAAAAGTACTTGGAGTCTAAAGGACATGGACCACCCTCAAAGAGAGATGGTGGTGGAATGAAGAAGTACAAAAGGCGGTGAAGAGAAAAAGGGAATGGTATAAGAAATTACCTAAATGTGATAATAATGAGGCATAAAGATAGCAAAGAAAGAGGCAAAACCTTTGAAAAGTTATATGAGAAACTTGGAACTAAAGAAGGGAGAAAGATATTTATAGATTAGCAAGGAGTAGAGAAAGGAAATGTCAAGATCTCAATTAAGTTAGGTGCATTAAGGATAAAGAAGAAAAAGTGTTGGTGAAAGATGAGGACATTAAAGAAAAATGGAGAAATTATTTTAATGATCTCTTTAATAATAGTCAAAATGGAAATAGCGTGAATATAAATTATAGAACAATAGAAAAGAATGTAAATTATACTAGAAGGATTAGATCTTTAGAAGTAAAGGAAGCACTTAAGAGAATGAAAGTAGGTAAAGCTGTGGACATGAAATACCAATTGAAGTGTGAAAGTATTTGGGAGATATGGGAGTGGCATGGTTAACTAAATTATTTAATAAGATTCTAAACTCAAAGAAAATGCGATGAATGGAGGAAGAGTATTTTAGTACCTATTTTTAAAAATAAGGAGACATATAGAGTTGCTCAAACTATAGGGAATTAAACTCATGAGCCATACTATGAAGTTGTGGGAAAGAGTTGTGGAGCATCGACTACGTCATGATACTTCTATCTATATCAATCAATTTGGCTTCATGCCCGGTCGTTCAACTATGGAGCGATCTTTCTCATTAGAAGCTTGATGGAGAAATATAGAGATGGGAAGAAAGATCTACACATGGTTTTATTGATTTGGAGAAGGCTTATGATAGTGTTCCAAGAGAGGTCTTATGGAATGCGTTAGAACAAAAGAGGGTATCTATTAGGTACATACAAGTATTGAAAGATATGTATGAAGGAGCAACTACTATGGGAGGGGACACAAGAGATTTTCCGATCTCAATTGGATTACACCAAGGATCACCATAAGCCCTTACCTTTTTACATTAGTTTTAGATGAAACATATACAAGAGAGTATTCCTTGGTGCATGATGTTTGCGGATGATATTATTCTGATAGATGAGACACGAGAAGGAGTCAATAGGAAGCTAGAACTTTGGAGAAGTACTCTAGAGTCAAAGGGTTTTAAGTTAAGTAGAACAAAAATACATGCATTGCAAGTTGTGATAGGGAAGGAGTTAGTTTGAATGGAGTGGCACTGTCCCAAAGTAATCACTTTAAATATCTAGGCTCAGTCCTTCAAGTAGATGGGGTGTAACACCCTAGGCAAATCCCACATCGACAAAACACGGGAGAGATGCTGGGTTCATAAGATGGAGGTTCCTAACCACTATACAATATCACTAGTGGCCGGGCCATTACACATTATGGGGTTGGGGCGTGCTTGTTCAACCAAGAAAAGATTTGGGCCATATATGTGGAGCCTTGGGAATGAAACCTCCCAGGGACAAATCGTGTGAGGCCATGGGGCCAGCGGACAATACTAACTGGAGAAGGATCAGGCTGTTACAATTTCTCAAAATGAAGTATTATCTATTGCATTCATATAGAAATTCATAGATAATAAATTACAAGTTTTCATAAATAATTGTAAATGATATGATACATGAGAATATGATATGGAAATGTGTAAAATGAATATGAACATGTTAACAGGTGATTAGTGGAATCCGCCAGATGCTAATAAAATAAGGGAGGCAAATAAGATATAAAAAAATTTTCTACACATAGAATACATGTTTTAAATGACATAAAAGTTTACAATAGATATGATAAAACAAGATAGGGTGCTACATGGGGATGTGAGGAGGATGTTAGTCATAGGATTAAAGCGGATGGTTGAAATGGACGTGCACACGGAGTTTTATGTGATCGTAAGATTCCCAATAAATTAAAAGGAAAATTTTATGCTATATGGTAGTGAGTGTATGCATCTAAGATAAGAGTTGCAGAGATGAGAATGTTAAGGTGGATGAGTGGTCATACTAGACTAGATAAAGTCCGTAATGAAAGTATTAGAGAAAAGGTAGGAGTGGTGCCAATTGAAGATAAGTTGAGAGAATGGAGATTGAGGTGGTTTGGTCATGTGAAGCGTAGACATACGGAGGCTCCAGTTAGACAAGTAGAGCACATTAGGCTAGATGATAGAAAGAAAAAAGGGGTAGACCTAAATTGACTTGGAGGAGAGTAGTACAGCATGACTTAGAAGCATTACACATTTCTGAAGATTTAACCCAAAATCGTTTAGAGTGGAAAAAGCGAATCCATATAGCCGACCCCAAATTTTTGGGATAAAGGCTTAGTTGAGTTGAGTTGAGTTGAGTTAATTTTATAAAAGTAAAGGATAATAATAATTTTCTCTTTCCTAATTTCATCTTTCTTACTTGGCAATTTCTATAAATTTTGAATATATTTTTTAATTTTATAAAAGTAAAGGACAATAGTAATTTTCTCTTTCCTACTTGACACCTTCTAGAAAATTTAATTACATTTTCTAATTTTTATAAAGACTTTCTACTTTGTAGCAAGAGCAATTTATTCCTTTTTTTTTTAATTTCCAATATATTTTTCAATTTTCATAAAGGTTTTCCTACTTAATAACATCTTTATAATTAAAAAAGTAAAGAACAAGAGCAAGTTAATATATTTTCTAATTTTAGCAAATAGGATCATGGTAATTTCTTTTTTCCTTATTGTTAGCTTCTGAAAATCTATATAAATCTATACCTATCTATTTATACCAATATAAATATATAAAAACAAAGGACAAATGTAACTTTCTCTTTCCTACTTTATAAATTTCTGTAAATTTTAAATATATTTTTCAATTTTTATAAAAAAGCAAAGAATAAGAATAATTTTCTCACCCTTATTTAGCAACTTTTAATTAAGAGAAATAAGTTGTTTTTAATTAAAATTAATTTGTTTATTACTCGACAACTTTTCAAATTACTCCTCCATTCCTATTTTAGCTTTTGATATACAAACATTGCAATCCCTGTAGTACCAATTTTCTCAATCCTATTTAGTAATTTTTAATTTTTAATTAAGAGAAATAAGTGAATTTTAATTAAAATTAAATTATTTATTATTTAAAACTCCTCAAATTACTCATTCATTTCCATTTTAGCTTTTGATATTCCTCCATTTCAATCCCATATAATTCAATGTTTATACCGTTTTTTCTCTTCTCCTTTTAAACTCTCAAAGTATTTAATTATTTTCATATAAGAGCAATTAAAATGCATATAAGTCAATGTTTGTAACCTATTTTCTTCCCTTTAAATTTCTAAAATATTTAATTATTTTCATATGACTTTTAAATGTTAGATTTACTTTACGATTTTCAATCTCAAAATCAAGGTCCTATTTGATTAATTCTCTCGCTATCTCTCTTCTCCTTGATGCACAAGGGTGAGTATACTTTACACTATATAGTTTAATACATATTCATATTCATACTTTATTTTTCTTTATTTGGTTGCTGAGAAGTGAATGTATATTTGAAATTAGAAATAAGATTGGTGTAGAAAAGGTTTGGGTGCAGCCCATGATTTTAGGAAAAGAGAATTGATTCTTAGAGTTCTACAATCTGCCTTGCTAACAAGGGATAGTTTACTAAAAGATGGATACTCTCCTCCGCTACCAATGGACATCTCTATCTATCTCCTATTCAAATTTGCTTATTTTCTGCACTTTCTGGCAAAATAAGGATCATGGGTTCTTTCTATTTTTATTTTATGAACTATATCTGATTTGTAGTTGCTATCTTTCTATAACATTTAATATATATAATGACAATAATGCATTTTAAGTAAATTCTCTTTATTTTAGTTATAAATTAATGTTTGTAATATTTTTTCTTCCCCTTCTAAATTTTCAAAGTATTTAATTATTTCTATATGAAATTAATCAAACTAATTTAATATACCACCTTATCCTTTTTTATAGAAACAAAAGAAAATTCTAAAAAATAAAGTGAATAACATGAGAGTCAAATAACCATTTGCATTTTCTTAATTTACGTACAATAATTATTTTTAAGCATTTGAAAACATTAATTATAAATATACTACTTTAGGGTTTAAATGATGGGCTTGGGCCTTTAGAGAGCTAAGTCTAGGTTTTCTTTTTACATTGGTGGGTGTTTTATTGTGGGCTTGGGTTTCATTTGTATCTAGGCTATTCGTTAGGCATTTTTAAGCCATTTGTATATGGAATTTGGCCCATTGGCTACATCAATATTAATGACTTTCATGCTTTTGATAAAAAAAAAATGAAAAAAACAAATTTGGGAAAGAGAAAAATGAAGAGAAAAAGTTGTAAAAGAAAATAAACGTAGAGAAGAAAAAACTCGCTAAAGGTTTCAGGAGACAAAATGTGTGTTGTATTGTAATCAGCATTTAGCCATCAGATCAAACTAGACTAGATTGGTCTCTAGAGTTAAACTTACAATACAATGCCCAAATCAAGGGGGGCAATTTACAGTCCATGTGAATTTTTATTAACCAAGATGGAATCCCATTTCATGAGTACATGGTACTACCACCACATGGGAGTCCTTTTTCTTAGGAAGATGAACCAACGTTTTTATCATGTTTCATGTATAGTTAACATCAATCACTAACGTCGGATGTTGACTTCTGTCCTCGCCATTATGGATCACATGAACTCCACAATGGTGGAGGCCTATGAATGACACGCATAAGTCGGATCTATCTCCACCAAACACCAACATACTTGGGATTCAATCTTCATTTCATCTACTAGCCACTGGTTCCTCCAAATCCGTGGGAAAAAAACTCACTACCCAAAATCTCTAAATCCATCAAGAAAATGTCAGGTAGATACGCATCATCACCTCGCCTTCCATTGAAGACTAGGCTCGGCCTCGCCACATTCTCCTTCGCTGCGAGCACCGCTCGTCGCTCCAATTTCACCATCAACCGCAATTTTATGAAGATCTTTGATCCTAAAGCTCCCTCTTCTGCAAAACCCATCAATGGTGTCTCCTCTTTTGACATCACCATAGACCCCAGCAACAATCTCTGGTTCCGTCTCTACATTCCCACCACTACCTCCTCCTCCTCTAGATATGTTGAAGCTAGTTTGCCTGTGATTGTCTACTTCCACGGTGGTGGGTTCTGTTTCTTGGCTGCTAACTCAAAACAGTTCGATCATTTTTGCCGGAGACTCGCCCGTGAAGTTCCTGCAGTTGTGATCTCCGTCAACTATCGTCTAGCACCAGAGTACAAGTACCCGTGTCAGTTCGAGGATGGTTTCGACGCATTAAAGTTCATAGACGGCATGAACTTTGAGAATTTCTCAGCGAAAGTGGATCTTGAATGGTGCTTTGTAGCCGGTGACAGTGCCGGAGGGAACATAGCTCATCATGTAGTGCTCCAAGCTGGTGAATATCGGTTCTCCAACATGGACGTAATTGGACTCATAACAATTCAACCATTTTTTGGAGGAGAAGGAAGAACAGAATCTGAAATCAGGCTCTCAGGAGTTCCAGGACTATCGATAGAGCGTTCAGATTGGTATTGGAAGGCTTTTTTGCCGGAAGGAGCAGACAGGAACCACCCGGTGGTTAATGTTTTTGGGCCAAACGCAGTGGATATTTCCGGTGTGCATTTTCCGGCGACACTTGTTGTTATTGGAGGGTTTGATATATTACAGGATTGGCAAATGAGGTACCACGAAGGGCTGAAGAAATCAGGGAAAGAAGTGTACTTGGTTGAGTATCCAAATGTGATTCATGGGTTCTATTCCGTGACTGAATTGCCTGAATCTGCTTTGTTGATTAGTGAAGTGCGGAAATTCATCAGAAAGCAAACGTCTAATTCATAGCTTTGCTAAATGTTGTTTCCAACTCTGGGAAATCTCTCTTTCTCTCTCTCTCATCTGAAGGAACCAAGCAGAGAAGAAATGCTTCCTTCGGATTGGGAGGTGATGCTTCATGTATATATACAGCTTGAGCCTCTGAAAAGAATTTAAGATTATGATAGGTTGAGGTTATTGTGAAAATCTACTTCTACTCTGTGTTATATGTTGGCTTGATAGAGGAATCTTGTTTCCAAACATTTCAAGTTGGGTCTTGTGAAGATTTATTACTCCCTAAAGTTTGTTCCTTTGAATCTTTATTTAAAAATGTATGTGGATGTTGCCTGTTAGAACTTAATTCTCTAGGCCTTTACCATGCCTTTTGTATAATCTTTTCTATGCAATGATATTATGTTTCACAAAACCAAGTTCATAGGTATTTTTTGAAGATCTTCCTTGTTCTTTTAGTTTTGTAAATTATATAAATAAATTTTTTTAAATTGCTATTTATTGTATAAAAATGATATTTATTATTAAGTTTTAGTAGTATTGAAATCCTCTGTGAGATGAAGATTTATTAAAAAATTTATATTAGTATTTGATGTACGATATATTTGAGTATAAAATCCTATAAAAGAAAATTAGATTTTTGTATGAGTGTGTGCTATGAAAAATCGAAATTGGATAATATAATGACAAAAGTAAAATATTATATAAAAATAGATAAAAGAAAAATATATATTACAATTACAGAAAAAAAAAAAACTGTTTATAATCAAAGGAAATTAAAATTTGCATTGAAGACGGTCTCTGCATCTTCTATCCATAAATCACTCTATTGATATATAAATAGCCCAGCCCAACGTTTCATTGAGGAAAAGAGCCCGTTAATTTCTAATTCTTTTGAAGACGAACTAACAGTGGCGGTAAATGTTCATATCCAACTCCAGAAAGGAAACTAAAAAATCTTAACATCAAGCATAGAAATCAGTTTCGAAATAGGACTTAAATCCCATTACTTAATGGTTATAGTTTCCTACTTTCCTTCCATTCTCTCTCTGTATTTATATGCATTAATCATTAACCTCTCTCTCATTCCAGTCTCAGAAACATGTTTCCAAGAATGGAGAAACAACCCCTCGATTTCTGTGGTTCTTTCGATATCTCCGGGGCTCAGGAAGCAAATAAAGATCAACTTCTCTCAGCCAAGCTATGCGATAAGAAGAGGAAGTACCAGCATAACCTCGAAAGTGAAGAAAATAGTGGAGTTTCGACTGATTTAACCCTTTCTTGTGATTTTCCCAGCAAGATCAAAAGGCCAAGAATTAGCAAAATCAGTTCATCTGCTGAAATTAAGAAATCCATTCCCAGTGTTGTTGTTGTTTCAACTGAACTAAAACTATTCGATGAAACTTGGATTGGTTATGCCTCGGCAACTGCAAAAAGAAGGGAACCTGATGATGATGTATCCAAAGAGTCCTCGAATTCAGAACTCAAAACACTGGCCCGAAATACTAAGAATGAGATAATTTGCAATTCTGTAGAGGAGAGAAAAAAGAGGCTGAAACATCCGGTTTGGACAAAACTGGCACTTTCTGATCCATGGAAGATTAAGAAGAGGCTAACGGGTAGTGATCTTGGTAACCATTGTAGACTTTTGGTGGGATCAGTTTGGGTCAAGAATCATATTTTGCCATTTATGAGCAATGAAACTGTTGAGGAGATCAGAAGAGACGGTGCTCGAGTTCCTTTCTGGGATTGCGATACTAACACCGAGCAGCATCTGATTTTGAAGCATTGGCATACAGCCAAGAGTTATGTGTTCATCAATGGCTGGTTGAATCATTTTGTGAAAAGAAGGAAGTTAGTTGAAGGAGATTTGATAGGGATTTATTGGGATCCATCAGAAGACATATTCAAATTTTCTGTTCTTGAGAGAGCTTCTGACGTCTATCCATGAATGTGTTGCATATTATTCTTCTTAGGATTTTGGAATTTGTTTGCATTTTAATTTGTATTTCTCAATTATTTTGTTTCTTAATAATTGTACTATAAGCTTAGTCAGTTGAATTATGGAAATATTTTGTTGAGTTGAAATTTCTCATAATATATATCCAGGAATTAATCTTAAATTATTTTACTGGGAAAAATTTAAATTAATATTTTTTTATTAAAATTTTATTTTTCTCATTTAAAATATAATTATCATTCCTTTTTGAGTAGGGAACTTGAGGAGTAGGACTTCAAATTTGAGTATGAGTAGATAATATGTCTTTAACTATTAGACCAAATTAAATTAAACATATAATAAACATTTATAATCCTATGAGAAATAGTATTGCATGAATTTTTTTTTTCATAATCATTAAAAATAAAAAAAAACTAAGATTTTAAAATTTGTAATTTTTTTTATATATACTAAAAATTTATTATATATAAATACTAAAACTTACATGAATATTAACATTATGATGCATCAATATGTAATTTTAATTTCATTTTTACTTTTTATCTATATAAAATTTGATTGCTACTTATTAGTTCATAACTCTACTATCCACTAGTTTTTTACATAAAATAATAATTATTTAAGGTCTAATATTATAAATTTTTAAAAATGTAGTTGATTGACATTTTTTACTAAAATAGTGCCCGCGTGATGCTGCGGGATAGTGTTATTCTCAAAATTAATTCATTTAGAATTTACAAAATTATATATAATATATAGGATAAATTTTAACAATCGTCTCTAAACTTATATTGCTGTAACACTACAGTCTTTTAACTTTAAAATATAACATAAAATCCCTTAAACTTTTAAATTTTACACAGTAAAATCTCTCTAACTTTCAATTATTGATTTTTTAGTTAGAAACTGATGTGAACAGTTTCAATATGGTGTTTTATCAACATTTCTCTTTCCTCTCTTTTGCAAAGTGTAAAATTATTTTTTCTATATATGAAAAATTATTTTGTCTATAGAGAAGAGAATTATTTAATTTACATATGGCTTGAGAGAGAAAAGAAAAATACTAATTAAGCTCCATATTGGAACTGTCTAGGTCAGTGTCTAACTGAAAAATCGATAATTAGATATTACAAGAATTTTATTGTGCAAAATGTGAAAGTTATTTAGGTTTTATGTTACATTTTTAAATTAAGAGACTGTAATGTTACAACTAGATAAGTTTAGTAACGATTGTTAAAATTTATCCTAATATATATCATTATAAACGGAAGTGTGTTATTGATGTCGATGTAGGCTAATCTGTAGAATTCAATAAATCTTTTTTCTCTTCAACGTGTGAATCATTATAGATAACTTATACATGCAAATTCAATTAAAAATTTTAAATTTTAAAATTATATATATAATTTATTTTTCATGATAATATCAGATAATAGTTTATTCATACGTAGCAACAATAAAAAATAAAATATATTTAAAAAAAGTAAAAAAATCTTATATTATTTTTTAATTTAAAATAAAAAAATTATTGCTTAAACCTAATCTATTATACATCTTATATCTTAAATGCACGTTAAACTACATCAATCCTAAAAAGTGATTAACTTAATTATTCTCTATATGATTTTCATTACAAAATTTCACCTTAACATCCCAGTGGGCTTGGTAATAATTTATAAAAAAATAAATTTATTAATTATAAATCTTTTTCAAATAAGTAATTTTGAATTTTTTTATCAACATTTAAAATTATATGTTTAAAACATTGTTTTGAACTCCCGATTACAATATTACATGAAACTATAACTCGAAATTTGTGTAACTATTATGAAGACATCACTAAAATCATATGATTTTAAATGTATATTTCAGTTAAGATTAAATAATTTAAAAATTAATATAATTTGAATTAAATGAAATATTTTTAATTTAAATTAAAAATTTTTAGTGCTTCAATAATTCAATGAAATATACTTAGTTTTCCTTTCATAGTTAAAATTTATAGAAGCATTCAATCTTATGTGTAGTTATCTACTCTTTATCTTATAGATATTGCTTATCATCATATCAAATAAAGATTAGATTTATTTTTTAAAATTAAGATTAAATTGAATTAATCAAATTATTTGGAAGTAAAGCCAGATTAAACTAAATTATAAAAATAATTGTATAAAAAAAAAATTAAATAATCAATTTAGTCTAATGCTTAGATTAATAATGCTCATCGTAATTATATACATCTTTAGCTGTTTCTTTTTTATAAAAAAAATAAAATGAAAAAGAAAAAATATTTTATATATTTTTAAAAAATGTCATTAGAACAATAAAAAAAATAAAATGATTTTTTTTTTGTATGGAATTGATTTAGGATATGTTTTGCAATTGTTAGCTGTTTGTCTTGAAAGTTGTTGCTGAAAGGATTTTATTGTTATTTTATATACAATAAGATATTTCAATTATTTTTTATATTTGAAGACAATGCAGTGAAATTTTCTTATTTTGGTTAGTGGTAAAAAAATTTCTCACATTTTCCCTTAATTAGTTAAAATTCAAGGCTTTTTGGCTGAAGATTAGTTTCCTTTTATTTTTTTTTATTTAATTATTAAAAAAAATGGAAGGAATAAAATTTTTTTTGTAAGTTTAAAGGTAGAACAAAAAATTGATTTCTTTTATACATATGATTTCTTTTTATTGCATGAGTGGATTTATTATATACAATAAGATGATTGATACTTTATATTTGGAGATGGTGCAATATTTTTTTCTTACTTTTGATCTGTCGTAACGAAATTTTCTACTTTTTCCTTAATTAGTTAAAATTTGAGGCTGTTTAGTTAATTGATATTTTGTTTGGTTATTGAAAAAATATATAAAAGGAATTAAAATTTTTCGTTTAGGCTTTATTTGTTCATAGAAAATATTTTTCTGAAAAATATTTTCTACATTTTTCAACTTTGGAACACTTAGAAAAATTAGTCAACGGAAAATATTTTCTTAGTTAAATGAAAAAATTAAGTCATTCTCAAAAGAAGAAATTATTTTTCAATTTTTAGACTTCGATAATCTTATTAAAATATAAAAATACTTATATGTACATTATATAAACAAGTGCAATTAATTTAACATTAAGAATTTGACATAATTCTTTTTAGGCATCAAGTCCAATTAAACCCTTATACTTATTTGAAAATTTTAATTTAGTTCATTTTCAATTTTTTATTCAATTTAGCTTAAAAATTTCAATTTAAGTTGAATTTAATCTAAAAAATTTTTTAAAAAAATCAAGAAATTAAATTTCTTGTTTCAAAATTAAAGAAATGAAATTCTTGATTTTTTTTTATTTAAATCAAGAAATTTAACCCATAAATTTTAATTTTAGGCTAAATTGAGTTTAAATTAAAATTTTTGTGTTAATTTAGATAAAAAGTTGAAAATGAACTAAATTGAACTTTTTTAATAAGTTCAGGGGCTAAATTGAACATTTTATCTTTCTTAAAAAAAAAAAAAAGAAAGGAAAAAGAAAAAATGTTGTATAAATTAAAAAAAAAGGGCATTATTACATTGAGAATGGCATATGCAGGCCCAGCCCAACGTCTCAATGCGGAAATTAAATAGCTCGTTAGTTTCTAGTTCTTCTTAAGAACATCAAACAATGGCGGCAATTGTTCATATCCAACTCCAGAAAGGAAACTAATAAAACTCAACATCAAGAATAGAAATCAGTTTCGAAATAGGACTTAAATCCCATTACTTAATGGTTAAAGTTTCCTACTTTCCTTCCATTCTCTCTCCCTATATTTATGCATTGGTCACTAACCTCTCTCTCATTCCATTCTCAGAAACAAGTTTTCAAGAATGGAGAAACAACCCCTCGATTTCTGTGGTTCTTTCTATATCTTCGAAGCTCAGGAAGCAAATAAAGATCAACTTCTCTTGGCCAAGCTATATGATAAGAAGAGGAAGTACCAGCATAACCTCGATAGTGAAGAAAAGAGTGGAGTTTCGACTGATTTAACCCTTTCTTGTGAGTTTCCAAGCAAGATCAAAAAGCCAAGAATTAGCGAAATCAGTTCATCTGCTGACAATAAGAAATCCATTCTCAGTGCCATTGTTGTTTCAGCTGAACTAAAACTATTCGATGAAACTTGGATTGCTTATGCCTCTGCAACTGCAAAAAGAAAGGAACCTGATGATGATGTATCTGAAGAGTCCTCGAATTCAGAACTCAAAACGCTGGCCCGAAATACTGAGAACGAGATAATTTGCAATCCTGTAGAGGAGAGAAAAAAGAGGCTGAAGCATCTTGTTTGGACAAAACTGGCACTTTCTGATCCGTGGAAGATTAAGAAGAGGCTAACGGGTAGTGATCTTGGTAACCATTGCAGACTTTTGGTGGCATCAGTTTGGGTCAAGAATCATATTTTGCCATTTATGAGCAACGAAACTGTTGAGGAGATCAGAAGAGATGGTGCTCGAGTTCCTTTCTGGGATTGCGATACTAACACCGAGCAGCATCTGGTTTTGAAGCATTGGCATACAGCCAAGAGTTATGTGTTCATCAATGGCTGGTTGAATCATTTTGTGAAAAGAAGGAAGTTGGTTGAAGGAGATTTGATTGGGATTTATTGGGATCCATCAGAAGACATATTCAAATTTTCTGTTCTTGAGAGAGCTTCTGACGTCTATCCATGAATGTATTGCATATTATTCTTCTTAGGATTTTGGAATTTGTTTACATTTTAATTTGTATTTCTCAATTATTTGGTTTCTTAATAATTGTACTATAAGCTCAGTCTGTTGGGAATTACGGTGATATTTTGCTGAGTTAAAATTTCTCATAATATATATTCAGGAATTAATCTTAAAATATTTTAGTGGGAACGTTTAATATTTTTTATTGAAATTTTATTTTTCTCTTTAAAAATATAATTATCATTCCTTTTTAATAGGGATTTAGAACTTCAAACTTGAATTTATCAGCTAAATAATATGTCTTTTAACTGTTAGACCAAAATTAATTATGTTAGTAGCTCATAATTCTCTTTTTTATGACTCTGAATTGAGTTTTATTCAGTAAAGTCAAGTTAATTATAAAATTTGGTAATAATTTATAGAAACTAAATTTATTAATTATAAATCATTTTCAAATAAGTAATTTTGAATTTTTTTATATGTTTAAAATTACAATATTACATGAAACTGTAATTTGAAATTTGTGTAACTATTATGAAGACGTCACTAAAATCATATGATTTTAAATGTATATTTCAGTTAAGATTAAATAATTTAAAAATTAGTATAATCTGAATTAAATGAAATATTTTTAATTTAATTTAAAAATTTTTAGTGCTTCAATAAATCAATGAAATATATTTTGTTTTCCTTGCATTGTTAAAATTTATAGAAGCATTCAATTTTATGTGTAGTTATCTACTCTTTATCTTATAGATATTGCTTATCATCGTATCAAATAAAGAATTCATATAAATATCATAGTACAACCAATACCATATTAAAAGAATTCTATTTTTTTTTTAACTTAAATTTAATCTTATTTGTTAGTTCAAGCTATAATGGTCTTTTTTTTTTTTTTAACTAAAGACATAAAATTATATTTCTAAATTAAACAAATAATGAAATCTTTATTAATTTCAATTTCAAGAAATTTTTCTTTATCATTTAAATACAAAAAAACATAATTTTAAGAACACGTAATAATTTAATAGCATAAATGAGAGGTCTTATTAATTCATTGCACGCAGCAAGAAATGAGCTTATAAACTTCACATCGACATATCTCTCCATTACAGCACACTTAAAACATATAAATTAATTTCACTTCATGCAAAACACTCAAAAATCGGCTAAAAGAAAGATAAATCAAGATTTAATTTGCATAATGCAACAAAAAAGAATTAAAAAAAATTACTAAATGGGACTTGAAAATTCAAACTAGAACCTGCCTGATCTTCAAATTAAACATAAGTAAAAAATAATAAAATTACCAGAATGAGGTGGACAATTGAGTCTTTGGTGCTTGAGATTGAGATTTCTGGATCCAAAAAGGGCAATGGAGCTGTAGTAGCGACTGCAACAATGAGCAGTGGTGGATGAGCAATAACAGCGACAGATGGTTGCAGGAAAGAGGATCAAAGCCAAGATTGGAAGAAAAAAATTTTTGGAAATTGGATTGCAAAAAGAGAAGAAATGTAGGAAAAAAAAATAGCAGTAAAGTAAAACCTGAAATTGAGCAGAGGAAGGATGGAGGAGTTGCTTGGTTGTAGATGGGGAGAGAGGAGAGTGAGAGGAAGGACCTTGGAGGCATTCTTACACTTCGTTACACTTTGATAGGGAAGGAAACTTGTAGAACAATTTTAGGTTTTAGGTTTTGTTTTGGTCTTGAAAATTAAAAAAAATTATTTTGTTTTTAATAAGGATGGGCATTGGAGGTAGAAACAAGGCGCCCATATATTTTTCGGTTCAATAGAGACGGTAAATCAATTTAAATCGCGATCGGGTATTTTGCCCTTCTCAAAATCGTATAGTTTTAGCGACGGTAACAATTTTTGTGCTTAATATTACCCATTGCGACCACTTTTAACACCCCTCACAAAAAAATGAGAGCTAAAAATTCAATTTTTGTAGTGACATGAAAAAAATATAAAAAAGAAAAAGTAGGTAATGAAATTGTCAAGAACATTGAAGACAAACTGAAATGCAAACACCGAAGGGAGCATCAGTTTATACATCTAAACGGGACACAAGTAAAGCGGAAAAGAGTGACTATCAAATAATTTGTTGAGGCCATCTTAAGGAGAAGAATAGCTTTGAACAATGGATGGCAACGGAATAAGTTTTTATAGGTACTTATTTCAATCGAAGCCTAAAAAGACGAGTTTGGGTTTGAAAAATGATACTCGTAATGGATTTGAATTTTATATGTTGGGTATATTTTACCTGAATCCGTTTATATATATACTTAATTAAATATAACATATATGTTTTTTATAAAAATATTTATCAATTTTATAATTTTATTTTAAATAAAATAGAATTTAAATATTTCATGGAATTATTAAACTTTTAAAATATAAATTATTAATAAAAAATAATTTTTATATAGATTATTAATTAAAATATATAAATTTAAATGGGTTCGATATTTTTTAGGAAAATAACAATCGAGTTTGAGGCGGGTAGGGCTAGCAATTTTAGACACTACCCGCGAACACGACACGAAAATATAGGGTTTGAGTTAGGTTTAGTCGTGTTCGTGTCGAATTCGAATCGACCCATTTATAACACGGTTATTATCGTATTGTGTCATGGGTTAACCTGCTAACTCGACTTGACATGTTTATGGCATGATTTAATATTCGTGTCACGTGTTGACTTGTGACCCACTAACCCATTTGTCCCACTATGACCCATGAACCCATTTATATAGCGTGTTAAATGGATTAAGTCGTGTCAAACTGTGTTAAATGGATTATTTCATGTTAAACGGGTTGTATCGTATTAAATACACCTAATACAATTTAATATTAATTGTGCCGTGTCGTGTAACCTGTATAATAAAATGGTTGTGTTCGTGTTTAAATTTTTGACACTATTTATTAATCGTATCGTATTCCTGTCGACTTTAATCGTATTTGTGTCGTGTATTGACACGACACAAACACGACCCATTAACCTGAATTGCCACCCCTAGAGGCGGGTTTAGATAGTTGAAAATAAATTTTAATTGAGTTTGGGATGGGATAGGGTTTTGATAATGCTAATCGGGTTTGGGTTTGTAACGACTCAACCTAGGGGCTGTTACCAGCGCTAGGGATTAGGTCATCTCAAGGCTGCCGAAACTTGTAGCAAGCCTAAAAACTTGTTAAACATACATATATCCCCGTATCTAACAATCCAAGCATACTCCAAACCCATAATCACTTTAGTTTCTCATTCATAATTAACAAAGAATTGACTCAGAATTTGAACCTTTATATACATAAAATCACTAAAGTATAATTAGTTCAATATACATACTTAAAGAAGAGTTAGCTTAGATTATAGATATTCATAATTACGTCACTTAAACTTAAGATAAAACATTTATCAAAACTTGAATACCAGCACAGTAACTAACCAATATCAATTAATTATATCATTCATTTCATACATATGCAATGCATCATCCAAATTAGTTTTTACATCATAAACATTTCACATAAGATGGACTTATCATTATTGATTCCCCAGATTCGATGTGCCTGGCTCATATAGAGGCTTCTCAGGACTTTCGCTTAATATATCTAATGTACCCAGCTCATATAGAGTCTCCATAAGAATTTCTCTTAAAAGTAGTGTCACACCTTACCCCTCTGTAAGGTATAACATGATCCCATAGAATACCTAATGAACTATCGAACTTTACCTACCGATAACTCATTAAGTACCCTACCAGAGATTTTAAAATAATTTTCTTACTTTTATAAGTGGTGAGCATTTTCTAATAGATATTAAAATTATTTATTCGAAGTTTTAAAATTAGTAAAAAATTTTCTCATTTTATTTTTCTGCAAGTTTTATAGAAATTTCGGCAGAGTGCTGTCTGTATTTTGAGAAAACAGTTCTTCAAATAACTGTAAAAAAGCACTTTCAATGATTTATCTCAACTACTTCATCAATGCCACAACCAATCCCAACAAATTTCAACATTATTTCTCAATTTCCAAAATTCAACAATCATCAAAATACTATTAATCAATTCTATTCTGATTAAAACAAAATACTTTCATTCATATTTCATTAAAGATAAAACAATTTATATACATCATTACAAAAATTTACATTAAGAAAAATCCAAACTAAAATTTATTACAAGCTTTATACAACTGCTCATAACCAATTTTACATGTTTATATATTTACATACATTACATACATCAAAACAATTTTTTTTCAATCAGGGTATAAAATATACCCGATAGAACTTCAGAGTAATTCACTCCTCAATCCTCAGCAGCTCACTCTACTGCTCCTCTAATCTCTATATTTGTGACAGCAATAACAGCCATCACTGAGTACTAGGACTCAGTGGTGCACAACATACTAAAATAAACTTTATGCAGAATTTAAATCATACTTATTCAAAAATTAAACTAAATATGAGAAATAAATACAAAACATGATTTATATGCATTTAATCCAAACAATTTCATTTCGAAAGTCTCAAAACACATTTCATAAAAACACACGGATATATCATGCCATTCGAAACATATTAATCTCAATAGCCAGAGCCTAAGGAGAAGTCACAACACAAGGTTGGCTAGCTCAAATATATGGGAACCCATTCTTTTTCTTCTTCTACTAGCACACACCTCAACACTTCAGCCAGAGAATGAATCAAAATTCGAAACTAATTTCCTCCACTAGTCATGCTAGTGAGGTGTTCAAATATATGGTCATGACACTGTGGTTTCAAAACTTATCTTAATAATTTACTAAACATTTATTGCAATTTCAAACATACACAAATAAACTTTCAATAATTCAAAGCAAAAGCATAATACATATTTCATGCACTTTGTAAATGAATTTTTAAGCATATTGATATTGCACACAAACCTTATACGAGTCGCCTCTTGGCCTTGACTCGATTCCTCAGGTTCTTTCCAGTGTTTTTTTCCACTAAAACACACAGTTTCACAGTATTTTAGTACCATAACTTAGCATAAATCCAAAAATAAAATTCAAATTCACTTTTATTTAGCTTCTATATGCTAAACTTGACGTTCTTTAAAATTTGTGTTTCGGGGTTACTATTCACTACACTATTCAAGTCAATTTGTTGACTTTCTAAAGCTTAATAGGTATGGGAATTCCAACTTCAATCACATACCACATTTTGGTCGCCAATTTTGTTGGTTTTGATTGTTTTCTCAAAACTTAAGTCTTTTAGGCAAATTTGCAAATTTTCAGTTTTGGTGTCTTATGTTGCACTATTCCGTTGGTCATGTTGCTGTTAGAATTTGGCTAAGTTTTCTTCATAGAAATTGTTCCTTATTGTCTTAAATTTATTCTCCTTTTTGAATCACTCCAATTGGAGTTTTGTAGCTCAAGTCATAGCCATTTGAATCATGTCTATCGGATTGGACTTAACCAGATGTCTGGGCAAATTCTGGGTTCTGGTAGTTTTAGGTCACCAAATTTGGGTGACTAAATGACTTGGTTAAGGGCATAATTTGGGTTTGTGTTCTTCATAAAAGTTTTAGGTCTATATCTCAGCTTTCCACTGGTAAAATTTCAGGTCATTTAGACTTGCCTAGCCCAAGTTATGGCCAAATGAATAAATACTATTCATTTGGTCATTTTTGTACAGGGCAGAACACTCAATTACGGATTTGGCCAATTTGTTCACTATGCTATGGTCACTTTTTGGGCATGATTCCTAAATGAAAAATGTGCCATTTTGTGTCTAGTTTCATTCTCAATTGGTCTCACACCAATTGGGCTTGTAAATTTTCAGTTTTGGTCCCTGAAAGGGACCTTGGTCCTGCTGCTTGCATAATGGCCCTAAGCAATCCGAATTTCCATTCAATTCTAACACTTCCAACATACCTCAATTGGTCACAAATGACCATTATTCAGCTCAAACAATGTCAAACACACCATTTGACCATTTCTCCATTTTTTGGCTTCTAAAACCCTTGGTCCAAAATCCTAACTTACTAATTTTGTTACATTTTACTAAATCAAAACATGTAAACATAATCACTCAACTCATTAAAGCTCATGTTCACCTTTAATTCAATCAAACTCAAGCAAACCCTAGTTCAGCACTTGATGGCCAAAAATTACACTTTTCAAATTCACCCATAATTTTCTTCAATTTTTTACTTATTTGATCATCTTTAAACTACTTTACAAGGAATACATGAAAATAATAGATCAATGGGCACTAACCTCTCTTAGGGAAAATTTTCAAGCTTGTAACTTCCAATTCCTTTCTTCTTTATGCTTCCAAGTAATTCCTCAAGAGGTTAGGAGAATTTTTTATGAAGACTACTAGGTGTTTTAAGGTGAGGACTTAGGGGAAATCTAGTGAGAAGATGAAGAAAATGTGTAGAGAGAGAGATGAGAGGTGAGCCGGCTATGGTGAGGAAGAAAAGTGTATTTGTTTTTTTTTTCTTTTCTTTTTTGACTTTTTATCCTTTAGGAAGACCCCAAAAATTATCCAAAAATTAATTTTTTTAATTATAATATTTATTGCATCATGCATGATGTCATCACTTTTCACTTTTCCTTTTTCTTTTTTTTTTATTTATTTTTCCATTAGTTCTTTAATTTAATTCCCAATTTCAAAATTTTCTTTTCTCCGATTTTATTTAACAGTTAGGTCAGGAGTCAGCTCTCAGAGTCAATTGACCAAATTGCCCCTCGCCGGTTCGACCCGGTTTGTAAATAATTCAATATTTCTTTTGGATCCCTGACCTAATTATTTGACCGGCTTAACAATTATTTTTCATGATTTTTTCTTTTTCACTGTGTTTGCAATAGTCCTAAGGACCGCGGCGTCACATTTTACGGTTTGAAATTTGAGTTTAAATCGACCTTGCAGTCCTTCCTGAGAAAGCCACCCATCGTTGTGACTCTTAGCTCGTTTAACTTCTTATGTTCTGCTTTTCTTATTTATACTTAACTAATTGACAATTACTAATTATTTGTGTTCAGGGCTTATCTAGTTGTCTTAAGTGGTTCTAATCCTCTTAATTGTCCGGACTGACACCGGTCACCGGAATAGTAAAATATACCAGGCTATGCAAATAGGGGTGTTACAAGTAGTGCTTTAGGGGCTTATTAGGCCTCACCTGATTTTACCATCACAGATCATGTATGATCACATTATAAACATAATATATATATATATATATATATATATATATATATATATATATATATATATATATATATATATATATATAACATAGGGGGAACTAGTGGGTCATCCAAATTCCATCATGCATTGACAATAGTTATGCAAAAATGCAACATATTCATGCCTCTTGTAGCCTATCAACCACCTAACACAAACAGCTGCTAGCCTCGGATGAATCCTTTAAGTCTGATCCTATAAATATCGGAACCTAAGAAGTTATTTGAAGGTCTAGAACTCTATACACTTATCAAATATATTATTATAGGCCATTAGGAACCATAAAATCATGTTTTGGAACCTTAGAACTAAAGGAGAATTAAGGCTGGCAGAACCAAGTTTGGTTGCCAGAGTCTTAGACTATAGCTGTTGAACCCTTGAACATTCGGTGCCCATTTCAGACAGTAGACACTACGGCTGCTAAAATCTTAGACTTTGGCCATCAAACCTAGAATTTCTCCAGATAACTTTGCCCACTTTGGATGTCGAGGTAATAGCCTTCGGTAGCCATACCTGGGAATTTTCAAAATTCTTATGTTCAAATTTTGTAGCAACTTATCCTCAAAACTTAAAAAAAACCAACTCAAGGCTCCCTAAACATGATCCAACCATACCAACACCTATTTAAGACCTTAAACAACTCAAAAACTTCCTCCAAACTCACATGCATTAAAGTCAAGGAATGAACATTTAAGTTCTCTCAAACTTCATTCCACAAACATCAAAATACAATTCATCCTAAAACTCAATTAACATTATTCTCTTCAAATACTAACCAAAATATGCTTATAAGCTCTTCAAACCTATGAAAAACTTGTAAAAGAACATATCATTCAAAAGAAACATCAAAACCCCTTTTTTCATGAAACAATCCTTAAAAACTATAAAGATCTCATATGTAAAACCAATTGTCACCTCTTATCCATGTGTACATCCCAAAAACTATACTGAAAACAAAAAAAAAGAAGAAAAAAAAAAAACCTTTTTCCCTTAGGCTTAAGATTAAAAATGAAAGAGAGACGTGAGAATGCTTAAAAAATTCTTGAACTCCTTGAGCTTCTCAACAAAACCCAAGCCTTCAAGCTCTCAAAACTTCAACTCAAATGAACTTCAAGATGGAAATCCCTTTTTGCATGCAACAGAGTTCGGGAGAGACAAAAAATCTACTTTTTCTTTGACACTAGGTTGAAATGGGCTTTTTATACCCCTATTGTCGAAGGGGCTTTCGGCTGCTAAAAGTCATGGTTTTAGCTATCAAAGTCCATTATGTTCAAAAGTTATTTCAATAGTAAAAAGGACATCAGCTACCGAAAGTCTATCCTTCATTTGTCAAAGTTCCTTTTGCCCAAAAGTCACTTAAATACTTTTCTTTAGTCAAAACTATTAAAACATTTTTGTTGTTAAATACATTTTAAACACACACACACACACACACACACACACACACCCACACTTCTACCCCCATTCCCTTATTGGTGGAATCTTTGAATTCGCTAGAATATTCCATCTACAATAGAAATTCTAATGTCAGAAAATGATGGGTGTTACATTCTCTCTTCCCCCCCCCCCCCTCTGAAAATAATCATCCTCGAATGTTAAAACAAACACATAACAACATAAACACTTAAAGCATAAGATAGACAGACCTAACATAGCATATCTAAAACAGGTTAGGATATTGTTGTAATATGGAATCATGGTTCTCATATATGCATTCTTCTATATTATGGCAATTTCAAAGGACTTTGACCATAGGTATCTCCTTGTTCCTAAGCTTCCTTATCTACATACGCATTATCTTAATAGGTTGCTCAATATAAGAAAGATCCTTTGAGATTTTTATGTCGAGTTCACTTATAACCTTATTTGGATCTACCGTATACTTTTGTAATGTAGAAAAATGAAACACCGAATGGGTCCTCTCCATTTTTGGCGATAAGGTTTCAACCCTTTACAACACTTCATATGGTCCAGTATATCTCAAAGCTAGTTTGCCTCTTCCCAAATCGGATGACACCCTTCATCAGAAATACCTTTAGAAGCACTATATCCCCCTCTTGGAAAATCACTTCTCTTCTATGGAGGTTTGGATAGCTCTTCTGTCTACTGGTTGCTGTCTTCAACCTTGCCCTAATTAAAAGCATGGCCTGATTGGTGATTTCCACCAACTCCATTCCTTCTAAAGCTCTTTCACCTACTTCTTCCCAACAAATAGGAGACCTACACTTCCTCCCATACAGAGCTTCATATGATGCCATTCTTATGTTAGAGTGATAGTTTTTATTATATGCGAACTCAATTAGAGGAAAGTACTTATTCCATAATCCTCTAAAGTCAAGTACACACATTCTTAGCATATCCTCCAAAGTTTGTATGGTCCTTTTTGACTGTATATCTATTTGAGGATGGAAAGCTATACTAAAGTCCAACCTAATGCCTAACTCATTCTAAAGACAAAGCTAAAACCTTGATGTGAACTGTGGTCCTCTATTAGAGACTATTATCACTGGAGCTCCATGCAACCTTACCACCTCTGCCACATAAGCCTGAGCCAACTTATTTACAGAGTAGTTAGCTCTTACAGGAATAAAGTGAGCAGTCTTAGTCAACCTGCCCACTATAATCCATATTGAGTCATATCTGTTGGAGGCTACTGGTAACCCCCCAACAAAGTCCATTGCCATATTTTCCCATTTCCATTCTGGAATGGGTAGTTGTTAAGCATTCTTACCAACTTCAGATGTTTCAGCTTCATTCTCTAACAGACTTCACAAGCAGACACAAACTATGTAATCTCTTTCTTCATGGAAGGCCACTAATAAACTTTTTTTAGATCTTAATACATTTTGGTGGCTTCAATGGATGCTATAGCTTCTCTCATAATGCCTCCTTTTAGCTTGATATCATCTGGTACACATAACCTACTGCCATATCTTAACACTTCTTTCCCATTAAATCGAAACTTAGGGTTCTCACCCACTTGCAGTGCTTTAACTATCTTTACAAACTCTGGGTCTTCATTCTACCTTTCTACTACTTGTCTTAAGTACACTGGTGTTACCTTCATCTGAGCTACCCAGTACCCTTAATTGATAACTCTAGCTGCAACCCTTCTCCAATTAGCTAGTGTAACACCTTCAAGATAGGCCACCTTTCTATAGATATATGAGCCAAATTGCCAAATGATTTTTTGCTAAAGGCATCTACAACAAAATTTGCTTTTCCTAGATGACACATAATGGTACAATCATAATCACTAAGTAGTTATACCTATCTCCTTTGTTTGAGATTCAACTCTTTCTTGTTGAAAATGTATTAAAAACTCTTGTGGCCTATGAAAATTTCACATGTAGCCCCATATTGATAGTGTCTCGACATCTTTAGGGTAAAGACTATGGTCGCCATCTCGAAGTCATGAGTGGGATAATTAGCTTCATGCTTTCTTAATTGCCTTGAATCATAAGCTATTACTCTACATTCTGCATAAGAACACATCCCAACCTCACTTGGGAGGCATCACAATAAACGGTGAAATCTTCATTGCCTGAAGGTAAAGCCAGAATTGGTTTTGAAATCAGACATTCCTTAAGCATCCGGAAGCTTTCCTTCAACTGATCACCCCATTCACACTTCTTATTCTTTTGAGCTAATCTAGTCATTGGAGCAACTTTCTTGGAGAAATTAGGCACAAAATTCCTATAATAGCAGTCAAACTTAGGAAACTCTTGATCTCAGTCACTGTTGTTGGCCTCCGCCAATCTACCACTGCTTCAACCTTCTTCAGATCCACTTTAATTCCCTTCTTTGACACTATATGTCCTAAGAAAGATATGTTCTTTAACCAAAACTCACACTTAGAGAACTTGGCATACAACTGATGCTCCTTTAATGTTTGAAGAATCATTCTTGGATGCTGTACATTTTTTTCGAGAGTTTTTTATATACTCATCCATACTTATACTAGTTATCTATCTTAACTACTCAAACTCACCACCTTCAGCTCCCTAAAGTTTTCTGGGAAGGCCTAGTTAGTAAATTTCACCACAAACTGAGACTAAGTCATTACCTTATTAGCAACTTTAGCCTTGTACCATTCTTTTGCCTTTTTATATTTTAAGGTAAAAGTCGACCATCTGAATGGCCCTACAGTCACTAGCACCCAAATAACCTATTATCATTTTGACTGGCTTAACATTCTTGAAAGAATCATCTCCCTCCTTGTATTTAGGTGCATCCAACTTTAAGTAGTCTATCATCTTTGCCTTACCTCTACCACTTATTCCAGTCTCCTGTGTTAGAACTATTAGGGCTACAGGAGGTGGTGGCGGTGCTTGCTCTATTGTAACTCCCTTCATAGGATTTTGAGTTTCCATGGTGATTGAAGAGCTATAGGGATATTGTTGGGGAGGATATATGGGATACAGATTGAACTGTGAGAAGTAAGGTGAGTAGGGCATGAAGAAGGGATACTTGTGGTAGCCCACAAACCTGGGGTTTCCAAAACTTCTTGGTTATTAATAGCAATATTCAAACCCATAATTTGGCCCTTATTAAGGTGGGGAAACAAATTTTGACTAGTCTCCTTTCCCAATAAAATTCTCTTCTTCCATTTTTCCCATGCCTAAAGACTTAAGATTCTCATATTATTGTGGAAAACTATGAGACCCCTTCGTGTATTTACTAACATTCTAGGTGCACTGGAGGTTTCCCTGCTAACCGTAAAAGACATTTTAAGGCCTCTTGAAGATTCTTCCCTTCCACTTCTTCTTGCTCTCTCCCTGGCAACAAGGTTAGCGGGTAGTGCTCCAATACTCTCATTCTCGTGTGGGGCACCGGTCAACCTAGCAGACTATTTTAAACCTCACATTTTTTGAAAATAAATAAGAAGTGTTGAGCACATAACATTCATGTGGAGCCACATGAATGCACATCACATAATCAAACATAGTATACATATAACATACAACATGTAATAAACAGGGACTAGTACAAGTGCTGCCATGCCATGAGGCACGACCATGGAAGTAATGAAAAAGAAAAAGTTATGTAGTTGGACCATCTGCTCTATCCATTTGAGTTTCACTTCTCTAGAGAAGGTGAGATGCAAAAATGAAAGTGTTCATAATGCATACCGAAAGGATACCAATTTTGTAACTACTCAACCAGGAGGCTGTTACCGACACTAGGGATTAGGTCAGCTTGAGGTTGCCAGAACCTGTAGTAAGCCTAAAAACCTATTAAACAAAAACATATCCCGATATCTAATGATCCAAGCATACTCCAAACCCATAATAACTTTAGTTTCTCATTCATAATTAACATAAAATTTCAGAATTTGAACCTTTACATACATAAAATCACTAAAGAGTAATTAGTTCAACATATATACTTAAAGAAGAGTTAGCTTAGATTATAAATATCCATAATTACATCACTTAAACTTAAGATAAAACATCAATCAAAACTTGAATGCTAGCACAATAACTATTCCTTTACATATTATATGTAAACTAAACATGCAACATACATACAAACACTCTACAACTACTTTTATTGCTCAAGCTCCAAAGGACTCTTCTACTCCTGTACTCTTACACCAAAGGGTTAGGGGAAAGGGGTGAGCTTACACAAGCTTAGTGAGTAAACTAACCAACAATAATTAATTATATCATTCATTTCATACATATATAATGCATCATCCCAATGAGTTTTCACATCATAAGCATTTCATGTAGAATGGACTTGTCACTAGTGATTTCCTATATCCAATGTGTCTAGCTGATACAGAGGCTCCTCAGGACTTTTGCTTAAAATTAGTGTGCTATGGGCTTATAAGGCCTAACCTGGTCTTATCACCATAGATCATACATGATCACATCATAAATATAATATATACATAACATAGGGCAAACCAATGGTCATCCAAATTTCATCATGCATCAATAATAATTATGCAAAAATATAATATATTTGTGCTCTAGATACATACATCTTAGTAAATAATGAAATGATGCATGTGGATGATCATCAATTACATTTAAAGAATTTACCTTTATTAGGGTTAAAGGTACTCACTTCTTGTAGCCTATCAACTGCTTAACACAACTGGTAATTAGCCTTGAATCCTTAGCTTCTCGAATCCCTCAAGTCCGATCCCATAAATATTGGAACCTAAGGAGTTATTCAAAGCTCTAGAACTCTATACACATATTAAACATCTTATTCTAGGCCCTTAGGAACCATAAAATCATGTTTTGGAACTTTAAAACTAAAGGAGAATTAAGGCTGGCAGAAACAAATTCAACTACCAGAGTCTTGGACTTCAGCTGCTGAATCATTGAACATCGGGTGCCCATTTCGGGTAGTAGCCACTGTGGCTGTCGAAGTCTTGGACTTAGGCTGCCGAACTTGGAATTTCTCCAAATAACTTTGCCCACTTCAGTTACCAAAGTAATAATCTTTGGTAGCTAAACCTGGGAATTTACAAAATTCCCAAGTTTGAATTTTTCAACAACTTATCCTCAAAGCTCTAGAAAAACCAACTCAAGGCTCCTTAAACACGATCCAACCATATGAGCACATACTTAAGACCTTAAATAACTCAAAACCCTACTCCAAACTCACATGCATCCAAATCAATGAATGAACATTTAAGATCTCTCAAACTTCATTCCACAAACATCAAAATACAATTCATCCAAGAACTCAATTAACATTATTCTCTTCAAATACTAACCAAAACATGCCTATAAACTCTTTAAACCTATCTAAAAACTCATAAAAGAATATATCATTGAAAATAACATCAAAACCCCTTTTTGATGAAAACAATCCTTCCAACAACAAAAGTTTAAAAACTATAAGGATCTTATGTGAAAAACCAATTACTACCTCTTACCTATGTGAACATACCAAAAACTATATTGAAAACAAAAGAAAAAGAAGAAAAGGTACCTTTCTCCCTTGAGCTTAAAATTGAGAGAGAAAGAGAGATGTGAGAATGCTTAAAAAAAATTTTCAACTCCTTGAACTTCCCAACAAAACCCAAGCCTTCAAGCTCTTAAAACTTTAACTCAAATGAACTTCAAGAAGGAAATCCCTTTTTGCATGCAACAAAGTTTTCTTTGAAACTGAGTTGAAATAGGCTTTTTATACCTTTATTATCGAGGGAACTTTCAGCTGCTAAAAGTCATAGTTTCTGCTGCTGGAGTCCAATCTATCAAAAAGTGATTTGAAAAGTAAAAAAAACTTTGACTGCCGATGTTCCTTTTGCCTAGACCCATAATGCCTTTGCTTCTTATATAGCAAAATTCCTTCCCCTTTTTTGAAAAATTTTCCTCCATCTTCTAAGCTCCAAAAATTTTTGCTCTTTTTTTAAGCTTCCTTTCCCCTCTCATCTCTCTTGTTATTGCTAGAGGAGAAACTAATTAACTCTAACGGCGATGAGATTAAGCCTTAATCTCACACTATGGATAGATCTAGTTGGCTAGTCCTAAAATACTTTTCATTGATGGCTTCTAATTTCTTCTATCAGAGTCAGGACATGGCCTAGTAAAGTGTCTTCTTGCTCGGCTATGAATAAAGACAACAATACTCTTGTTGGTTGTCTCACGAATCGCAATAGCTTCAACCACTGTGGAGGAGAAAAAAAAAACTTTAATGAAAGGAGAGGATGATAAAATGCAAAGGATGATTTGTAATCGATTCAAATTTTAGGTTGTAGGTTACGTTTTTATTTTGCATAATTTTTCAATTTTGAAATCAACATGTTTTTCTCTTTCTTTTATTAAATTTATGTTTTCCCATTGCCTTTTGAGTTATGAGTGATTTGTAAATCATTGTTTTCTTTATTTCTAATTTTGAATGAGATTTATTATGATTATGAAAAGAAAAAGCAAGTACAGTCATTTTGGGCAAAGGCATAAGAAAGTAGAGCGAGAGCAAGGATTAGAGAAAGAAATGGATCGCATGGGCAAACAGGAAAAAAAGGAAGCCAGCAGAAAATGTGAAACGCAGCAACAGTGTCATCTTGGATTCGAGGCATGAGAAACACGTGAAGCAATAGCCAAGGGTGAATTTACACAATAGCCAAAGATACAATAAAACTGCAGAAACATGGCAAAG
This sequence comes from Hevea brasiliensis, assembly GCF_030052815.1. NCBI lineage: Eukaryota > Viridiplantae > Streptophyta > Magnoliopsida > Malpighiales > Euphorbiaceae > Hevea > Hevea brasiliensis. The sequence continues at coordinate 29,187,631 of NC_079504.1, read as the reverse complement.
GACAAGCTTGTAAATGGAGCCCATTACTAAAAAGCCTCAAACATGGACAACTCAACTCAACTCAACTCAACTAAAACTTTATCCCAAAAATTTAGGGTCGGCTATATGGATTCTCTTTCTCCACTCCAACATGGACATAATAAGAAAATCACCCTCCTCAATTTCAGTGTTCATGGTTTCACGACTATTATTATAGATATATAGATTTGACAATTCAGTATATTTTTCTTACTTTTGGTCAACCGTAAAGAAATTTCCTACCTTTTTCCTTAATTAGTTGAAATTCAATGTTGTTTTTCTGATGATTATTTTTTTTTCTTTATAAGTTTCTATTTGGTTATTGAAAAAAAAAATGGAAGGAATTAAAATTTTTAATTTAGTTGAAGAAATATTGTTAAAAGTATTTTGGTCAATTTTTAGCTAAATAATAGAAAATTAACTAAAGCTTTTGAATAGAGAAACTTAAGTGTTGAATTAACCACAATTTAATAATGAAACCATTGACTTAAAAAATTCGGAGATAATTTGCACAATAAATTATAAAGTTCATACATGCAAACCCATTTGTTTTTATGGTTATTGGTTTTGCCTCTTGCCTAAATCAAATTAGTGATTGGATTGATTTTATTAATTTATTTTTTAAATTAAGATTAAATTGAATTAATCAAATTATTTGGAAGTAAATACAGATTAAACTAAATTATAAAAATAATTGTACCAAAAAAAATTAAATAATCGATTTAGTCTAATGCTTAGATTAATAATGCTCATGGTAATTATATACATCTTTAGCTCCTTCTTTTTTATAAAAAAATAAAATGAAAAAGGAAAAATATTTTATATATTTTTTAAAAAAGTCATTAGAACATTAAAAAAAAATAAAATGATTTTTTTTTTTGTATGGAGTTGATTTAGGATATGCTTAGCAATTGTTAGCTGTTTGCCTTGAAAGTTGTTGCCGAAAGGATTTTATTGTTATTTTATATACAATAAGATATTTCAATTATTTTTTATATTTGAAGACAATGCAGTGAAATTTTCTTATTTTTATTAGTGGTAAAGAAATTTCTTACATTTTCCCTTAATTAGTTAAAATTCAAGGCTTTTTGGCTGAAGATTAGTTTCTTTATTTTTTTTATTTGATTATTAAAAAAAAAATGGAAGGAATAAAATTTTTTTTGTAAGTTTAGAGGTAGAACAAAAAATTACTACATAGCACAAACTAGAGAGTGTAAGGAATGAAAATTTTTAATTTAAACTCCATTTCTTTTAAAAAATATTTTAAAAAAATTTTTATATTTTCTATCGTTTGAAAAACTTTTTATTTTAGGATATATTTGGAACACTTAAGAAATGGGTAAATAGAAAATATTTTCATTAAAGTGAAAACTAAGTTATTTTTATGAAAAATATTAGATGAAATTATTTTCTAGATTTTAACAATTAATTTATTTTTTAAAAAAAAGTTGATATTAAATTGAATTAATCAAATTATTTGCAAATAAAACCAAATTAAATTAAATTGTAAAAATAATTATATTAAAAAAACTAAATAATATCGGCTTGGTTGAATTTTTAGATTAAATCTAATAATACTCAGGTAATTATAGGCTTCTTTGGCTCTCTTTTTTAGGTTACTGAAATTTTTAAGTTTAAGCTTAAGTCTCTACCATACTTATTTAAGAATTTGATATATTTCTTTTTAGGCATCAAGACCAATTACACTCTTGTACTTTTAGAAAATTTAATTTAGTCTTTTTTTATTTTTTTATTTAATTTAACTTAAAATTTTTAATATAAGTTCAATTTAATCTAAAAATTAATAAAATCAAGAATTTAAGTATTTGGGTTTAAATTGAGAAATTTAATTTCAAAATTAAGAAATTGAAGTTATTGATTTTTAACTTAAATCAAGAAATTTAATCAATAAATTTTAATTTTTTAACTAAATTGAGCTTAAATTAAAAATTTTAAATTAATTTAGCTAAAAAGTAAAAAATTAGTTAAATTGAACTTTTTATGTTCGGGCTAAATTAAGCATTTTACCTTTTTTTTTTAAGACAAAAGAAAATGAAAAAGAAAAACTATTGTCCAAATTAAAAACAAAAAAGGGTCACTATAACATTGAGATAGGCCTACGCTGAGCCCAGCCCAACGTCTCAGTGCGAACAACAAACAAAAAAATGTGGCAATTGTTCATATCCAACTCCAGAAAGGAAACTAACAAAACTCAACATCAAGAATAGAAATCAGTTTCGAAATAGGACTTAAATCCCATTACTTAATGGTTAAAGTTTCCTACTTTCCTTCCATTCTCTCTCTCTCTATATATGCATTGGTCACTAACCTCTCTATCATTCCATTCTCAGAAACAAGTTTTCAAGAATGGAGAAACAAACCCTCGATTTCTGCGGTTCTTTCTATATCTTCGAAGCTCAGGAAGCAAATAAAGATCAACTTCTCTTGGCCAAGCTATATGATAAGAAGAGGAAGTACCAGCGCAACCTCGACAGTGAAGAAAAGAGTGGAGTTTCGACTGATTTAACCCTTTCTTGTGAGTTTCCCAGATCAGTTCATCTGTTGACAAAAAGAAATCCATTCTCAGTGCCATTGTTGTTTCAACTGAACTAAAACTATTCGATGAAACTTGGATTGCTTATGCCTCTGCAACTGCAAAAAGCAAGGAACCTGACGATGATGTATCCAAAGAGTCCTCGGATTCTGAACTGATAACACTGGCTCGAAATACTGAGAACGAGATAATTTGTAGTCCTGTAGAGGAGAGAAAAAAGAGGCTGAAGCATCTTGTTTGGACAAAACTGGCACTTTCTGATCCGTGGAAGATTAAGAAGAGGTTAACTGGTAGTGATCTTGGTAACCTTTGCAGACTTTTGGTGGCATCAGTTTCAGTCAAGAATCATATTTTGCCATTTTTGAACAATGAAACTGTTGAAGAGATCAAAAGAGACGGTGCTCGAGTTCCTATCTGGGATTGCGATACTAACACTGAGCAGCATCTGGTTTTGAAGTACTGGCAAACAGCTAAGAGTTATGCGTTCATCAATGGCTGGTTGAATAATTTTGTGAACAGAAGGAATTTAGTTGAAGGAGACTTGATTGGGATTTACTGGGATCAATCAGAAGATATATTCAAATTTTCTGTTCTTGAGAAAGCTTCTGACGTCTATTCATGAATGTGTTGCAGATTATTCTTCTTAGGATTTTGGAATTTGTTAACATTTTAATTTGTATTTCTCGATTATTTGATTTCTGAATAATAGTACTATAAGCATAGATAGTTGGGAATTCTGGTGGTATTTTGTTGCGTTCAAATTTCTCATAATTATTTTACTGGGCAAATTTAATATTTTATTTTTTTCTTAAATTTTTTTTTTTTCATCAAACATATAATTATCATTCTTTTCTTAAGGAAGTGGAGAAATAAGACTTCAAATCTAAGTCTATTAGGCAGATAATATGCCTTTAACCATTCTATCAAACTAAGTTAAACATATAATAATCATTTATAATCCTTATTTTTATCTTAAAATGAAAATAGAATGAGGAATAGTTTGCATGAATCTTTTATATGTTATCATTAAAATTAAAAAAAATAAGAATTAAAAATTAAAAAAAATATTAAGATATTAACATTTATAAATTATTTATATATTCCAATTTTCCAGATTTAGGTTTTTTTTTCAATAAAATTCAGTTGTCATTAAAATTTTATTTTGTTATAAAAATCACACCCACACAAATTAAAGAACACAAAATTTAACATAATTCGCTATAAATTTACTCCACCAAACAAATCCACTATCAAAGAAAAAATAATTATACAATCACTAATTATTTTTCTTACCCTTAAAATTACTCAAATAAAACTAACAGAATTCAACACACCTCTCTACTTTGTGAACTCTCTCTATAATACATCACATATAATGGTCAATCAACTATATATATATATATGCCACTAAAAACTAATTATTTTAAAACTTTAATTATTAAACTTCATAATTTAAATTCCACTAAACTTCCTAAACTAATTATACTTTCAAATTCCAATTGGACTTGAACTCTAATAATATCCACCTCCAAGTCAAATGGAATTAGTCTTCATAATTTCTGTAAAAATTAATTTTCTCTTAGGTACTTCCTTGCATTATTAATTGTTGATGTTGCCTCTTGCTTCCACTTGCATTCTTCCAATCAATGTGCTTCCTTCTAATTTGTAAAGATTCTTTGTATCAATCTTCTCATCCTTATGATCACAAGAGAGCCTTGGCTAACTGTCATGACACGACTATGAATTGAATACTCACAACTCAAAGAATCCAACTCACCAAAAAAAATTAAATTCCTTTCAAATTTTGAAACATACCTCATTTTATCGAACACTTTTACTCAATTATTGTGCAGCTTGATTTTCACTCTTCCAACACCTTCAACTTTCATCTTATTCCTGTTAGCTAGCTTCACTTTTTCTCATTTCTTCTCTTCAATCACATCAAATCACTCATTCTTTGAGCAAATATGGAATGGGCAAGCAAAATAAATTAACCCCCTTATCTTGTAATGGATGTTTTACCTTTTTCTTATCATCATCCACATTTAAGCATTTACCATCAATACCATCATCCATTGTAACTGTTGTAGTTCCTTCTTTTCTCTTCTGCAGCTCTTCTTGAATTGTTTAAACTCTACAAAATCCTCCTTCATCTTTGTCATGATCCGATTTCACAAGCAGGATCAGCACTAGGACCTAGGCCAGCATAAAGCCCCCGAGACCCGTAGTAAGCTTCACTATTCCCAAACCCAATACTAGGGCTAAAATTAAGGCCTAACATGCAAATAAAATAAAATATTATATTTTTATTTAGACCAACCCAACCCGATAATCATCAGAAACCAAAATTAGAGGAGCTCAGCTCAACCCTGATACCATCATGTACACCTATTTAACATCATAATAATTTTTTTTTTAATTAATACCATAAATACATAACCTAATGTCATAGCAGAATTTTAGTTATTAAATAAATAAATAAATAGGCACAAGAAACTATTAAACTAAGAAGCATAACCTGCGTAGGAAAATGCAAGTTAGACTCAAAGAAATAAACTCGCTCTTCCTGTGATCCTGGAAAAAATATTTGAACATGAATTAGCATTCGACTCAAAGAGTTTAGATATTGATTATAGATGCAATTTATATAATTATCTAAGACTGGTGCAATCCTACCATGAAATGCACATCCAACACACAAAACAAATAATTCACCCAGTATTCGCACGAGAAGTTAATTTGGAGCTACTCACACTCCCAGTGTATCACATCAATATATACATATGGAAACTGACCCCCTATATAGCTCTCTTAATCTAATACCTGTCAGTGAGGTCAACTCAAGCTGGACTTTCGCTTAATAATCTAAGTGCGGGGGTCAGCGAGATCAACTCAAAGTCGTACTCATCCCGACTTATCCATATATAAGGATTGGGTCCCAACAAGTCAAGCTCTAGCCATGACTACCCATCTTACCCATATCCATATCCATGCCATACTCATGCCAACACACACACAGAGCATCAAATTATCCCCTGAGCGATAATCATAAATAAATAACAATAATTAAATATGTAACAACCAAAATGTTCCTAATATGTTAACTATTTATGTGTATAATTATTATTTATAAAATGCATGAGCATGCCAGATATATGATTAATATTGAAATTAAAAATAGACTGGTCGACTGGACTGTAGCTGATCCGGCTGGAAGGAGAAGATAGTCGGCATCGATCACCTAAACATACACACTGACCTCTATAAAAAAACTGACAAAATTAAATAATTAATTCAAGATATAGAATCAAAATAAATCCTAAGATCTTGTTAAAATTTCGGTAGAGTTTTTCCTATAATTGGACCTAATCCCCTGCAAGAAAACTCAGCAACAGCAACACACAGTGCCTCAGGCCCACCATAATAATTATAATGCCCATTTGGGGGTCTATAAGAATTCTAATCTAGGTCCAATCCTCTAAACTCCAGCTCGAGTCCCTAACTCCTTTACAATCCAAATAAGTATTTTTAGCACTTCAAAAATCATAAAAATACTCTTAGAGGTAATCTACATCATCCTTATATTAATTAAAGTCATTTTACTTAATTTTACTAAGCTAAGAATATTTTACAGATTTATCAGCTAGCTTAGACAAGGTAAAAATTTACACAACTTAAGTTCGGGACTACCTTTGCAAATTCTGCTACCTGAAACATGTCTGGAATGTCTGAAAATGCCAAGAATGACTCTAAACATGACTCCTTTCTGGGATAGCCTGTCGGACACCTAGACCGGGTCAAAAATTCGGTCCCGAGTGCCAGTGAGCTATCACCAATTTGATCGTACCTTAACGAAACTCACAAATTATTAATAATTATCATATAATTATATTTAAATTACAAGCATCGAAAAAGGCCAAAAATCTTACCAAGTGATCTGGACCATCCGATGATCGCCTGATTTGAGCGGTGTTAGTCCCATCTCGAAGGTTTCGCTGTGCTAAGTTCATCAGTGGTCGCAAATCATCGATCCAACCGTCAAATCATCCTAAATCTGATCGAAAACCTTGAAAAACCCAAAAATTCTATCCTCTATAACTTTCTCCTCTGACCACCATTTGCTGCAAAATTGGTATTAAAAGAAAACTCTCGAAATATGCTTTCGAACGCCACCAAGAATTCCTTAATCGAACATCGGATGAAGCTAGAATCACGTCTGGAAGTTGCTGCCCCTGCGTGTGCATTTTCTCTCTCCTCCCTCATTTGCCTCCACTTCTGGTGGTTCTGGCTGCCACTAGAGGTTGCCTGGAGGTGATGGAGTGTCGATCATCGGTGGTCACTCCTTTGTCGACCGAAAACATAAGCAAAAAGGAGAGACGAGAGAGGAAAGAAGAGATGGGGGGTGGGGGGGGGGGGGGTGGGGCGGCCGGGGACAGGGTTTGGTTTACTGGAAAAGTTTTAAACTTTCATTTTTTTTTAATAATAATAATAATAATCTAAGTGTAAATAAGAGCATGATAATACTAATACTTTAATATTTAATATATTATTAAACTTTAAGACTAATCATTTAAAATTAAAACTTTAAAATAATTTTACAAAATAAGCTTAAAATAAATAAAATATCATTAAAATAATCATTTTATAATTTATTTAAATTTTATAATTTTTCAAGTCATTACAATCTCCCCATCTTAAGAACATTCATCCTCGAATGTTCAAACAACCAACTTTGGTGTTTAATTCACTTCCACCCTGTACTAATGTGTGTTCTTATGACTCGCCTTCATTTCTCTATCTCATTAATCTTTGCTCCCTAAGAACGTGACTTGCATTCCATGCCATGTTACTGCAACTTATCCTAAACATTCCTTAATGTGCCCCTTTCATGCTTAATCTTTCTTATTCTCATTCTTGTAATCAACTCTTTGTGAGCCTTTCTACAGTCCCTTGGGTATCATTTGCCCCCTTCTTCTTATTACTATTGATACCTTTCTAATTCACTGTACTTCCTCCTTACCCTTTGTCTTGAGTTTTGAGCCTATAGTACCAATAGTGCTTATGCCCATCTTGTTTATCCTCAAACTTGTGCTTTCTCACCCTTAAGCCTTTTCCTTAAAAGATGACCATCCCATCGTTATAAACTTTAACCTTCTTCAAATTTCTTATTCCTTGTTGGATTGCTAACTCCATTACTTTTGGAATTGTAACTCTATGATTGGCTCTTACTAGTACATCCTTCATATTGTATAACACTACGGTACCACTATGCTATTTACATTCTAAAAAACATGCAATTCACCAGGGAAGGTTCTTCTCATACCTCCTTCACTAACTTGACTATCAGAATGTTGTTCATCATGGTTAGATAGGTGTCCTTGAACCTATCAGTTTCACCTTAATTGACGGATTTTGGTACACATGTGTTCTACCACAATCCTTGACTAGACACTTTATGAGTTCATTCTCCTTGATATTGCTATATCTACTGCTTATAGCTTTCCAAACTTCAACCTCAAATTTACCCATATCTCTTGATATTCCATTTTAAATTTCATCATCTCTTGCATTTATTGTGCTCTTTTGTAGGATATTAGCTACACTTACCCTTTATTATACTGTCGTCCCATTTGACATATCATGTTGTAATATACTATCTATGCTTATACTCTATTCACCTCCCATATTATTGTCGTCTGTCTTACGCCTCTTATTTCCTACCATATTCTGGAAGATACCTCTCACAAATAGATTCTCCTACAACTAACTCCAATCTTACTAACAATCATTCCTCGGGTCCTTATATTTCCTAATAACTTGTAAGAACATCTATAGCTATCATGTCCTCTACTATTACTCTATGACTTATTATCCTGTTATCACTCATGCTTCCTTACAGAGTTATCCATTGGTCACACTAAAACTACCTGCCTAACTCTAATTACAGACTCTATGACTACTGTCTTGCCATTTAAAATTCTAACATCAAGTCTCTGTGCCATTATCCCTCATTCCTTTCTCTCATCAAACACATTTGAATCCATTAGGTTGAGTTTTATTCAACTTACTACCTACTAACTTTGCCTCTTTGTCTAATAAGACAGTTCAAGTTACCATTGCACACCTCTTGGTTACGACCTACTTTGGTTGCATACCTCACCTAACCTTCCTCATATTATTAAAAATCTAAAGTGTCCTTATCCAATTACCCCTTATTCTACCTTGGGGATAGAAAACAGACAAAGCCTATTTCAGATCTTACAACTCTGAGCTCCATGTTCTAGCTCCTAACACTGCACTAATTATGACCTGCTCCGAGTTCTGCACTTCTAGGTTCTAGACCATGACAAACGTTCTCCCTAATGCTGTCCTTTTTTAAGCTCTCTATTCTTACCTTTCTATTTATCTCATTTACATTACATAGAATCATATTTTGCCTCCTCTGTATCTTGACTCTACTCTTCTTAATCTTATCCTAATCTGGGCTTTTCAATTTGTTCTTTAGCCAACCCTTTTTATCTTACCCAAATTTGAACTTTGACTATTTATTCTTTAGCTCTATTCTTTTTCTTGACCTGACTGCCATGTCAGAAACTTATATCCCTTCACTATCTCTATTAAGTCATCAACACCTTGATGTTAATTAGAATTGATCCTTTGACCACTCTAACTGGCACTTCCATTGGCATTCGAGTTATGTTGAATCTACAACCAACTATCCAAATTTTCATTTTTATACTTCCTCTATTTACTGGCATTTTGTAATTTGTCTTTGCTGACTTACTGCCCTTAATATTATTCTGTTTATAGTATACTCTTACCTTAAGTAATAAGAAGTTGAAAAGGAGCTTAGGGAATTACAACCATACATTCATTGTGTGATCTCTATTCCTATCCTTTAGACTACATACTATCCCCTACTACCTTAAGGAGGGGATCTGTAAGGATTCTATTTTCCCATATCCACTAAATTAGTCAAAACTTAAGACACTAGGTACGATAACCCATCATTCAATTCAAAGCCTTTACATCTATCATGATCTAATCGCTTATGGTTCCTACAATGGTACTTGTACACTTTCCAGTATACTTGAGCCAATAACTCTCTACCACACTCTACAATCCATTTGGAACACTATTCTATAGGTCATCATCACTAATAGTAACCTTCTGTCTCTTCTGAAAGGATAAGACTATTGTACATCACAACTGATTGCAAAAGAGGTATTGCATCTACTACCTTGCCATAACCATATCAAGCTATCTGTTCTCTTATCTTACTATAAACTCCTTAAAGCATTATTTCACAGGCTATGAAAATTATTCATAACATTTGGTCTCTTTTTAGTAGAGCAAAATCGTACTCTGCGCCTTACTTCCATGCAAAAAAGATACTATGTTTACTAAACTTTAGGCAAAACATCTATTATAATGCCAAAATTATCCAAGACCACATATCAGAGATTAGATGGTAACTGAGTCACTAACTATAGTTACCACCAAATTGTGAACTTCAATATTCTAGCTAACGAGTTTCAAACCCCTAACTAGGAGTTCTCAACTCCTCTGCAGATATAAAACTCTGTTCTGGCATATCTATACCAAACCAAAGGTTATCTGTAAGCCCTTTCATCATGGAACACAATGGGGATGCATGCAGCTCTGCATAATAATCCCATATCCGTACTATAATCTATAGCTTACAGCACAAACATTGAGAATATTGTATAGTTACTATGGTATGTCCCAACAGACTATGTTTCTCAATCTCTTATCTCTCTTGAACCCACTGATACCATAAACTTACTCTGACTGGGCCATCCATTGACGACTACCAGCAGTGGTACCTTTGCTTCCATCTAAGGCAGCTATATTATCATTACTCACCTTTATGTACTCATGCCTTATACTAGATAGGCATGCCAGTTAGCCCTATTTTGATAGAAACACGAAATTTCTTAGAGTACGTATCCCTATGGTAGACCTTAACAGGTCTAATGGCTCAAATTCACATCACCGTGTATTCCATGAAAACTGAAATACTAAACTGGAGTACTCTTACACTACCCAAGGACAAATGTAGAATTTAGAAATAAGGAATTATAGAAAAAGACAAAACAGGAACCTATACTCTATATGTGACGACTCTAGGTATACACTTTCCTGTGAATCTAGAGTCTAGGCTCTGATACCAACTTTGTCATGACCCCATTCTATGGGCCAGACAGGCACTAGGACTTAGGTTGGCATAAAGCCTCCGAGGCCCGTAGTAAGCCTCATTATTCCTAAGCCAAAATTAAGGCCCAACATGCAAATAAAATAAAATATTATATTATATTTTTATTTGGGCTAACCCAACCCGATAACCATTAGAAACCAAAACTTGGGGAGCCTAGCTCAATCTTGATCCCATCATGTACAACTATTTAATATCATAATAATTTTTCATTAATTAATACTATAATTATATAACCTAATGTCACAGTGGAGTTTTAGTTATTAAACAAATAAATAAATAAATAGACACAAGAAACTATTAAACTAACAAGCACAACCTGCAGAGGAAAATGCAGGTTAAACTCGAAGAAATAAACTTGCTCCTCCTATAATCTTGAAAAAAATATTTGAACAGGAATGAACATTCAACTTAGAGAGTTTAAATATTGATTATAGATGCAATTTCTATAACTATCTAAGACTAGTACAATCCTACCATGAAATGTACATTTAACACATAAAATAAAAAACTACTCACACACCCAGTGTATCACATCAATATGTACATATGGGAGCTGATCCCCTATATAGCTATCTTAATCCAATGCCTGCTAGTGAGGTCAACTCAAGCCAAATTTTCACTTAATAATCCAAGTGTGGGGTTCAGCGAGATCAACTCAAAGTTATACTCACCCCTACTTATCCATAAATAAGGATCGGGTCCGAGCGAGTTAAGCTCCAGCCGCAATTACCCATCCTACCCATATCCATATCCATACCATACTCATGCCAATACGCACACAGAGCTCCAAATTATCCTCAAGGCGACAATCACAATAAATAACAATAATTAAATATACAACAATCAAAATGTCCCTAATATATTAACAATTTATGTGCATAATTAATTATTTATAAAATGCATGAGCATGCCAGATATATAATTAATATTAAAATTACAAAAATAATCAATATCTAACTCACATACTAGTCAAGTGGACTATAGTTGATTCGACTGAAAGAAGAAAACAGTCAGCACTGATCACCTAAATATACACATTGACATCTATTAAAAGACTGATAAAATTAAATAATTAATTTAAGCTATAGAATCAAAATAAATCCTAAGTTCTTGTCGAAATTTCGGTAGAGTTTTTCCTATAACTGAACCTAACCCTCTGTAAGAAAACTCAGCAACAACAACACACAGGGCTTAAGCCCACCACAATAATTATAATGCTCATCCATGGCCTTCAAGAATTCTAACCTAGGTCCAATCTTTCAAACTCTAGCTCGGGTCTCTAACTCCTCTACAATCCAAATAATTATTTTTAACACTTCAAAAATCATAAAATTATTCCTGGAGGTCCTCTACATCATCTTTATATTAATTAAAATTTTACTAAATAAAGAATATTTTACAAATTTATCAGCTAGCTTAGCCAAGATAAAAATTTGCATAATTTAAGTTCGGAACTACCTTTGCAAATTCTACTACCTGGAATGTGTCTGAAATGTCAGAAAATGCTAGAAACAACTGTAAACACGATCCCTTTCTGGGACAGCCCGTCAGACACCTAGAACGGGTCAAAAACTCGATCCTGAGTACTAGTGAGCTATCACTAATATGATCATACCTAAACGAAGCCCAAAAATTATTAATAATTATCATATAATTATATTTAATTTACAGGTGTCAAAAAAGGTCAAAAATCTTACCAAATGATCTGTACTGTCCGATGATCGCCTTTTTCAAATAGTGTCCGATTAGAGCGGGGTCAGTCCCATCTCAAAGGTTTCACTGTGCTGAGTTCATCAATGGTCTCGGATCATCGATCCAACCACCGAATCATCCTAGATCTGATCGAAAACCTTGAAAAACCCAAAAATTCTCTCCTTTATAACTTTCTCCTCCGACCACCATTTGCTACAAAATTGGTATCAAAAGAAAGCTTTCTGAATATGCTTTCCAACGCCACCACGAACGCCTTGATCGAAATTCGAATGAAGTTGAAATCATGCCTAGAAGTTATTGTCCCTGTGCGCACATTTTTCTCTCTCCTCCATCATTTGCCGTCGCTTTTGGTGGTTTTGGCCACTGCCGGAGCTTGCCTGGAGGTGATAGAGTGTCGATCATCAATGGTCACTCCTTTGCTAATCAGAAAACATGAGGAAAAGGGAGATACGGGAGAGAGAAGAAGAGATGCTAGGGGGGGGGTAATGCCCTCATTTTATGTAGTCTGTATATTCTACTGTTCCGACGACTAACGTCTGTTCGAACAGCCAGGATGTCTAGAACTATACTCAAACTAGATTGAGAAAATATAAATTAACTGAATAAAGACTAAGTAAAATTAAAGAAAAGTAAAATAAGTGAAGTATAACTCAGTTGAATGAGCCGGAAGTCACTGTGATGGGTGACCTTACCAGGAAGAGACTGTGAAGACAGTTGCCGACCCCAGACCCATGAGGAACCCTATAGAATAAATATTTTGGATTAAATTAAAGGTTTTATGAGGATTAAATGACATTAAAAATGTCAAAGAAAATTCAAGAAAGTTTAGTTAATCGGTACAAACGAATATAACCCGATAAGCATAACGAAGGGCATTTTGGTCATTTCAATCCTAGAATTGAATTTTGACCTAAATGTCAATTAAATTAAGAGAGATTAAAACACATAAAATAAATTAAAATCATGAATAATGCAATGAAAATGGAAAAAGAAAAGAAAAGGAAAGAAAAGAAATAACATTTATTACCTAAGCATGATGTCATAATGACATCATTAAAAATTCTAACCAATGGGAATTTAACAATCAATATAAAGAGATAAGAAAGAGTTTAAAAGAAGACAAATGAAATAAAATTCATATTCTTCCTCCCTTTACCTCTCATTGCCGAACCATTCTCACCAAGGGCTCCCACCATTTTTTATTTTTAAGCTTGAATCTCCCCCTTTTTCTCACCCTAAAACCCTAAGTCATCTTCATAAAAAATTATTCCCACACCTAGACAAAGTGATTAGCAACCACGAAAGAAGAGATTAGTAAGGTTTTGGTAAAGTGAAGAAGTTGATCAAAGAGGTTAGTGCCTAATCCTTCTCCTTTCTTTCATTAAGCATTGAATTGATGTTGAGATGAGTGGAAATTTCATGAAATCAAAAGAAATTGATAAATTTATGAAGGGGTTGAATTTTGGCAGCCATTTTAAGAGAGAGAGTTTGATAATTTTGATTAACTTAAACTTGCTTAGTGATGATGATTGATGATTATAAGTGTATTAGAAGTTGTATGAATTGAATTGTATGAATTACGGAATTTGAGGTTAGGTTTTTTATCAAAAATTGAGATTTTTCTGTTATGGCTTGAAATTGATGATGTAGAGATGATTTTTTGACCATTAGAAGTGCCATGTATATCAAATAAAGTTTGGGAGATTGGAGGAATTGAAATTGGGAGTGTACATTTTCATGCAGGTTTGGGACATATAAGTCCAGTGTGTATTTTGAGCTATAACTTGAATTGTGTTGCTCCAATTGGTATGAGGCCAATTAAAGATGAAACTAGGGTCAAAATGCCCCATTTTTCATGAAGAAACTATGCCCAAAAACTATCCACAATTCGACCTAATTACTGCTTGAATTCAAATGACCATAACCTAAACCCAGAAAAATGACCAAATGAACGGTATATGTTCATTTGGCCATAACTTCCTCTAAAAAGGTCAGAATGACCTGATTTTTATACCATTGGAAATTTTAGACATAGGACCACATTTTTCATGAGGATCACAGAACCCAGATCTACCTCTAACCAAACCAATTTGCTAGCACAAGTTAGGTTAACAAAACTATCTAGAACCAAACTGCCCAGAAAATTCTGGACTTAGGCATACTCGACCAGTTTTGGAAAAAAGGCCATAACTTAGTCTACAAAAATCAAAATGCAGTGAATCCAATGAAAAATTTTCATAAGACATAAATCTACAATATTGGTGGTTGGACCAAAACCCAGAACCCAAAAGAACTAGTTCAAATGGCTAGAACAAATCAACACATCAAAACCTGGAATTTGACCAAACTACACTTGACCTTAGAACAGTATTTTTATCATATCTCCCACTAGAAAACTCCAATTGGGATGAGCCAAACTGTTCTGAAAACCTAAGAGACTGGGCTCCAACTTTAATTGAGAAACCTTCCTCATATTTTGAGTGTAAGAACCCTAAATTATAAAACGAATCCACTGACCTGAACCTGGAATCCTGGTGGCATAGATTACCTGAGTCTAGGCCAGTTAATTTGCTATAATTAATTCTAAAAAACCTGAAAAATTGTAATTCAAAATTTTGAGTGATCATAAGACATAGGGTAACAACTCCTATGTAAAATATTAGGCCTAAAAGTGGCTGTAACATGTCCAAATAGTTAGGTAAAGTTTAACTCTAGAATCTACCTAGTTCTGGAACTAGAATGAGTTAATGAACTAGTTTTGGTTATTTGACCATAACTTAAGTTCTAAAACTCCAACAGACATGATTCAAAAAGGAAAACAAAGATAAGACATAGAGGAACAACTTCTATGGAGGAAGTATGGCCAAACAGTGGCCATATCTTGAACAATTTGCTAGGTAAAGTAAAAACATCAAATCTGGACCTTGAGAAAGGTTTATAAAATGACTTGGCATATGATATGAAATGAACTAAAATAATTTACTAGACATAAAATAATATGAATATGCATGTGGGACTTATGTTTCCCATTACAAGGGACATGAAATTGCTATGAAATACAGTTAGTACATAATATGAAATAATAAAACTACAAGTACTTAATAATACTAATTTGCCCAAAGTATACCTAGATTTATTTATATAGCATGGATCGATTAGTATACCAATTAGGGACTACAGATTGCTGTACTGCCCACAGGAATAATCATTGATAGACAATATATGTCTAAGATGGTTGTTCTACTGGCTTTATGCCTCCCCGTTGGCTATTGTGCCTGATTTTATTTTCGGCTTTATGCCTGCCCTCTAGCCTTGTGCCTGACATGACAGATGTATACATGTTAGACATATGGATGTTTAACTAGTATACTCCCATGTATCCAGTCTTTATAGTTTGTTATAGATTACTTGGGCACAGATAAGAGTAATAAACCTTAAATTTAAATAAGTACACGAAGAGATCACAAGTATGAGTTATAAGACTGAACATGGAATAAATGAATAGAAAAGATCCTGATTAACTTAATTGCTTCCAAAGTTCTATAAACACGTAAAAGGTTTTAAATTCATAAAATTCTATATTTCTTATAAGGTTATACTTCGAATAATTATTTCAATTATTTAGATATTTTTATTTCAAATTATTGCACCACTAAGCGTTATGCTTAGCGTGTTAGTTTTTCCATCGCGTAGGTACTGGAGAGCAATAGCAGCATCAGTAGTAGTAGTGCTAAATAGGATTCTGATCAAATCTACTACAGAGTGGTTGTCACCTCAGACGGTTATTTTGGGTAGGGCCTATATGCATGTTTAGATTTTGTATTTTATCCATTATACATAAGTAAATAATGTATTTCATTTTGTGATTATAAATAACATTGTAAATATTGTACTTGATTTTGTATGAATGAAATGAAGTATTTTATTTACTTGAAATAATTATGAGTATTATGATGATATGACATGGTTTATGGAAAATAAAATGGATATAAATTGTTTTTAATAGGTAAATAATGGAACCTGCCATATGCTAATAAAAACAGAGGAGACTCTGTCTGGGTCTCCACAAAAAAAAAAAAAAATTCCCACACATGGAATAATATAAATAATATAGAATTTAAATTAATACGGTATAAGACAAGATAAGATGGGATGCTCCAGCACTGAGTGTAGCACATCTTGTTCGACTACACTGTAGACGGGTAAGAGGTGTTACAGGGGGGGGGGGTTTAGTTTACTGGGAAAGTTTTAAACTTTCATTTTTTTTTAATTTAATAATAATAAAAATCTAAGTATAAATAAAAGCATGATAATACTAATACTTTAATATTTAATATAATAATACTTTAATATTTAATATAATAATACTTTAATATTTAAGACTAATCATTTAAATTTAAAATTGAAACTTTAAAATAATTTTACAAAATATGTTTAAAATAAATAAAATATCATTAAAATAATCATTTTATAATTTATTTAAATTTTATAATTTTTCAAGGCATTACAATTTTCATATAATGGCATTGAATGTGGCCTTCTCATGACAATAGTAGCATTCTCTATCTTCAAGATCTACCCGTGGTCTCAAACTCGATCTACTATTTCTTCTCTAATTGTTTCTATGTGGATTGTTTCTACCACGATTAGAACCAGCAACAAAAGCTCTACCTTTACTATTACTACCTGTCTTCTTGAACTTTTCATCATCCAAGTTAACTGCAGTAACCTTATCCACCTTCAAAGTCTCCTTCCCAACTGTTAGGGCTCTCACCAAGCCTTTATAAGATTATGGAAGAGAGATTAAAAGCAAGAGAGCTTTATTTTCATTATCTATCTTAACACCAACACTAGCAAATTAGGTAATTAATTTATTAAAAATATTAAGATGATCCCTTACATCAGTATTTTCATCCATTATGAGTTTGTCTAACTGCTTTTTCAAGTACAAGTGATTTATGAGTGACTTTGACATGTACAATCTCTCCAATTTCTTCCACAGAACAACTAGCGAAGTCTCCTCCAAGACATTGTACTTCACATCAGGGGCTAACGTCAATCTAATCATAGTCACTGCCTTTTGTTGAAGCTCCTCACAAACAACATCTTTCATGGTCACAAGTTGCTTCTTATTCAATGCTTTAATTAAACCTTATTGTACAAGGACATCCTTCACAGTGCTTTACCATAAGCTGAAATTATTTTTCCCATAGAATGCCTCCACTTAAAATTTAATGTTCACCATCTTGAACCACAGCTCTGATATCACTTATTGTAAAAAACCATACCCGTAAATTAAAAAACATAAAATTTAATGTAGTTTGGCATAAGCCTACTCCACCAAACAAATCCACTATCAAAGGAAAAATAATTATACAACCACTAATTATTTTTCTCACCCTCAAAATTACTCAAACAAAACTCATAAAATTCAATACACATCTCTACTTCGTGAGCTCTCTCTATAATGCATCCCATATAATGGCCAACCAACAACACATATATATATGCCACTAAAAATTAATCCTTTTCCTAAACTAATTATACTTCCCAATTATAATTTTACTTGACCTCTAACATATTTATTATATATAAACACTAAAAATTACATGAATATTAATGTTATGATGCATCAATATGCAATTTTAATTTCATTTTTACTTTTTGTCTATACAAAATTTAATTGCTACTTTTGAGTTCATGACTACTATCTATTAGTTTTTTTACTAAAAATAATAATTATTTAAACCCTAATATTTATAAACTTTTAAAATATATATGATATTTAGTTATTAATAAATAGATATAATAATATGCAATGCTTATGAAAAAATTACTTCCAAAATACAAAAGAAAAGCTTTGTCTTCTTGAAATATAAATATGAGTTTTGTTTCAATATTGATGCCGTCTTGAGCTCTATTTGTTTCATCATTAAGGTTTTTCAATTTTATATATATGATTTCTTTTTATTGCATGAGTGGATTTATTATATACAATAAGATGATTGATATTTTGTATTTGGAGATGATGCAATATTTTTTCTTACTTATGATCGGTCGTAATAAAACTTCCTACCTTTTTCCTTAATTAGTTAAAATTTGAGGCAGTTTAGTTGATAGTTGTTTTTTTTTTTCCTTGTAATTTTTTGTTTGGTTAATTAAAAAATATATAGAAGGAATTAAAATTTTTAATTTAGGCTTTATTTGTTTCATAGAAAATATTTTTCCACATTTTCCAACTTTGGAACACTCAGGAAAATAGGTTAATGGAAAATATTTTCTTGATTAAAAGGAAAAATTAAGTTATTCTCAAAAGAGGAAATCATTTTTCATTTTCTATATATATATATATATATATATATATATAAACACATGCCATTAGTTTAACATGACAACCAAACAATAAAAATATTTTCATAGAAAATATATTTTAGAAAACATTTTCTATGGAAAATATTTTCCATAGACAAGCTATTTTTGCGAAACAAACAGAGTCTTAGTTAAAGAAATATTATTAAATGTATTTTGGTCATTTCTCGGGTAAATAATAGAAAATTAACTAAAGTTTTTTAAAGGAGGAACTTAAGTGTTGAATTAATAAAAATTCAAGGATAAAACGATTGACTTAAAAAAAATTAGAGAACATATATGTTAAATTCGGTGAACATATATGTTAAATTTGATATAATTTAAAGATTAAAAGATAATTTGCCCAAAAAGTTATAAAGTTTATCATGCCCCAAAACCCAAGAGTGATACCTTATGGTTATGCATCTTTAGCAAAGAAGGACTTTTCTCTCTAACACCGTTAATGTTGCTGATGGGGCATACACTATTCAATTAAAAATTATTTTTATTATAATGATGGTCCTGATTTTTCCTCTTCTACTTTCTACCTCCTCCTCCTTCTTCTTCTTCTCTATCTTTCCAATCATCTTCTCACTAGCCTTACTGTCTCCTCTCTTTGCTCCCAACTCCAAGTATTTCATTTTCATCATTGAATTTTTAATTGCATACCCAAATGAACCCAGGGTAGTTATTGAGGTTGATGCAATCAAGCGTTTCATATTGAAGATTGCAGCTCTAGATAACATTTCATGCTCATGGGATAGTTGGTTACTGACACCTCCTGAAGGAGTATCTTCCTTGAAAGAGACATATGATAGCATAAACTTTTGGTTTCTAGTATTTTTAAGGAGTTCTACCTAGAGCCATTCTTGTAACGCCCTCACTTTAGATAGTTCCGTACATTCTACTATTCTGATGACTAATGTCTGTTCGGACGGTTAGAATGTCTGGAACCACCCTTAAATTAAAGTAAGGAGTCATAATTTAATTTAATAAAGATCAAGTAAGGTTTAAGAAAAATAAAAGAAATGGATTAAGGTTTAAGGAAAATAAAAGAAATAGATTAGAAATTAGTTAAATGTGCACAAGTCCCTGTGATGAGTAACTCCCTTGGAAAGTGGCTAAAGATCGGTATTTTGAGCTTGTTTACTACTTCAATTTGTATAGGACCTTTTAAAACTCTTAATTAAGACTCAATTAAGATATAATTATAAATTAATAAGTCAAAGAAATAAAAATAAGTAAAAGTATTCACATAAATGGTAAACTAAGTGGGTGCGCACTTGCTTCCTTTCATACCTAGGAAGTTGGCCACTAAGAGTTAAAGGACTAAAGTGAATTGATCAATAAGTTAAAGGGTAAATAAAAGGTTGGAGGACTACCTTGAATAGATTATAAAGTTTTAGAAAAAATTTAGAAATAAGAGAAAAATACCCTATGGACCAATGGAGAAAGATGAAAGACCAATGGGTAAAACTAATTAAAGCGTCCTTATCTCCTCCCTTCCCAAACTAGCTGGCCAACTCTTATCTTCCTCCTCTCTCTTTTCTTTTCATTTCAACAGTCAATTTCTCTCAAATATTTGAAGAAGAATCCCAAAAAAAACCCTAAATCAACAAATTTTGGAAGGTATAAGTAAGGAAGCAAGAAGAGTTAACAAATAAAGCTTGAAGAACCCTAATTCCATGAAGGGTTTGGAGGAGAATTGGAAGAAAAGGGGGAGTAGTAGCTGGTTTTCCCTTAAGGTTAGTGCTATAACCTTTAATTTTGATCAAGTTTAAGTAAGGATATCACTAGGGATAAGGGAGAAATATAAGATAGTGAGAAAGATGGTTGGTAGGGGTGATGGAACCCTGCTTTTGCTAGTAGGGTTGCAGGATCAGTCAATTTTAAAAATTCATAACTTAAGCCATGAAATTTAGATTTCTGTGATCTTTATGTCTATGAAAACCTTGATGAATGCTCTAAAACTTTGTAGTTTTGAGCTAAACCTAATTCCTCTACTATGATAGTGTTTGGGGGCAAAACTTTTTGTTGCTCAAATTTGGAAAATAGACCTGATGATTTCCAGAAGCAAGACACCCAAATTTGAAAATTCATAACTTGGGCTCCAAAACTTGAAATAGTGTGATTCTTGAACCATTGGAAAGCTAAATGAATACCCTAAAACTTTGTAGTTATGACCAAAAATTGGTTTTGTTGGCTGTATAGTGAAATTCTTGTATTTCTTATTACTACTTTGACTGTGACTGGAGTCTGAAATAGTTTACACATTTTTGTTTATAACTTGAGTTATAGCCCTGATTTTGAAATGATTCAAATTGGAGATTGAAATGGACATATGGAAGTTCAATTTTGGAAAGATGCCATGAAACCCTTATTGCTAGAATTTTTGGTAGAATTTTAACTTTACAGCCCTGTTCACCTAAATATGACTTAAAAATTGGGATAGCAATGATTCATAGGCCAATAATTTACTTTCTATAATTCCAAATGATATGAAATTTATGGCAAATGAAAGTTAAGACATAAGGCTAAAACTTTCATGAAGGAATGCTGCCTAAAAATTTTGCGTAAGTGACCTTAAAATTGGCTAGAAATGGGGCACAGAATTTGGAACATGGTAGGAGTGCATTCGGGATTGTCCATGGTAAAATGGGTATAACTTATCCTAGGAAACTCCAAATGAGGTTATTCTTATTTTGTTCAACAATTAAGATCCAAGGGATCAACTTTCATGAAGAACAAATTAGCAAAATTTGATTATAACTTGTTCAAATCCAGACTCAAAAATTTGTCCTTAACCTGCCTTATAACTACTAAAATTGAAATTTTGCTTAAGGATAGCTGTTGATTAATTGACCATAACTTTTGATCTTTGAATCCAAATTAAGTGATTCAAAAACTATATTAAAGTTAAGATATAGATTTTAAAATCTCATTAAGAAAGTTAAATTTAATTCCTGCAATTACTAGGCCAAAATGCTTGAGCAAAATAATGCATAAAGTCTTATTTTTGTTAGAAATTCGACAATGGACATTATATGTGTGAATTTTGTATAAATGTGTAAAATTTAAATGCATGCAATATGAAAATAGGGTAATGGCAAAAGTATATATGTATACAAGTATTGTTGATTACATCGTGTGAAAATAGAAATGATAATTACCTTATTAAGCCCGGGTAAACCTATACTGTGAATTATAGGTGTGCATAGATTAGCATGCCAATAGGGGACATCATTAGCTGTACTGCATTGATTATGTTAATGTTTTGATGAATGACTATATAGAGGCACCGATTGCCCATTATTGAACCGGTCAGAGACACCGAGTGTTCAGTACCAGGAGTACATGTTAACAGTTATATAGAGGCATCGAGTATACATTGCTAAACCGATCAGAGACACTAAGTGTTCACTACTGGGAGTCCCATACCTAGTCCATATGGTTCTGTCATAGGTTACTGTGGGCACATAACAAATCTAAAAATGTGATTTAATTAAGAAAACGTACACAAATATAATGAGAATGATGCTAACCCTTGAACATTATTTATAAAATCTCTTATAGTATATATACAAGTTTTGCTTTCATTCTTTTTAAATTATTAGTGCACCGCTAAGCTGTAAAGCTTAGCGCGTAGGTTTTTCCTCACGCATGTATAGAGGGTAAGGAGTAGGTAGACAAAAATAAGAGAGGAGGGAGTGGATCTGTAGGAAAGTCCAAAGTCACCTCATACTTGGACTTTGTGGTAGATGCACTACCAACACTAGATGCATATTGATCACTCATTTTTGTATTCCAATTGTCATGTACCAAAATACTTGATGTAAATTTATCTTAGATGACTGTAAATTAAGTATAAACATACTTTGTTACATTTACAAATTTATGTCTGAATATATGTTATGTAAATATTCACATATGATGAAGAAATGAACTTGATTACAAGTATGATGAGAGTTGATTAATAATATTGTTGCAATTGAAAATATAATTATTAACAAGTGTTATTAACAGGTGGATATTAAAAGTTTAGGCAAAACTCTTGCAGTTTTTCCCTTTGAAATTTATGATTAAAAATAAAAGTAAACATTAAGTAAGAAAAAAGTTCAAAGACAAGTTTAGGTGCTCCATGCACAGATGTGGCATTCCTTTGCTCGACTTCATTATAGGTCGGGTAGGGGATATTGCAATTCTAGACTGTGACACAGCACTGTGATGTGCTAATGTCAATTCCAATTGCAATTTTAGGAAAAGAAGAAGAAGATTTCTCCTCTACAATGGGTTCACTATCAGATGTCACAATGTAATGTTGTTAGGCCATTTCTACATTTTGACAATTTTTATGGCAATGATAAATTTATACAACACTTCACAATAAAAGATAACAAATCATGACCATAAGTTATGAAGATCCATAAAAGGGTTGCATTGGGATCTTCTGTTATTATTTTATGTGATTTAAATTTTGGATATGTATTCACGGACCCGAATTGTAACCTGACCCGAAAATTTCATACTGTGACCCGATTGGGATAAAAAGTGAGATATATGGTGGTAGCGAAAGGAACGAGCCAATAGGCCTAGGCTTGAAGCCCACCACTGATCTCCTTAGGGGTGCGGGGGCAATGCTCCCATAGTATGGACTAGTATAAATATTGTAATATTCTATCCTTTTGGTAGAGTTGTGAGATATTCAGGAAACACACTGGGATTAAAGTTTAAGAGTTCTGAGTGATTGTATCTTGCTCTTTTCATCATAGTGGAACTTTTTCTCTCTTGTCTTGTCCATGAACGTAGACCTTATGGTTAAACTATATTAAATTCTATGTTATTCTTCTTCTTTTTTTTATACTGCATGATTATGCGATTTGTGTGTATGCCTTAGATTTGCGTGCTTGTTATAACAAACTGGTATCAGGGCTTTGTACGCAAAACCTAGTATTTACAAATGGTATCGTCTTCAACAAAGTATGAGATGGAGAAGTTTAATGGTGGTTCGAGTTTTAGTCTATGAAAGATTAAAATGAAATCTTCCTTGATCTTACAAGGTTTATAGAAGGCAATCGAGAATAACTTTCTAGAAGGTACGAAAGAGGCGAAGAAGGCTAATTTGAAGGAAAGAGCCATGAGTGTAATTTTCATGAGCATAACTGATAATGTCCTACACGAGATTGCTGGTGAAAGCTTAGCGTCTACGGAATGGAAGAAATTAGAGGAGTTGTACTCTGTCAAATCACTGACCAACCACCTGTATCTGAAGAAAAGACTTTACAATCTAAGAATGAGTGACGGTACACCCATTAAAGAACATCTAGATGAATTTAATTCAATCATTACGGACCTAAAAAATATTATTATTGAGATTGATAGTGACGATCAGGCCCTTATTGTGTTATGTTCTGTGCCACCTTCCAATGAAACTTTTATTGATACTTTAGTGTATGAGAAAGATAGTGTTTCACTAAATGATATTAGTAATTCTCTAAAATCAAAGAAGTTGAAAAAGAATTTTCCGGATAATAGAAAAAGATTTGAGGGGGCAGGTTTGGTGAGCAGAAGAAGAACATATGCAAGGGAGGGTTCTTCCAGCAGGAAGAAATCTAAGGCCAAATATAAGTAAAAAATGAAAAATGCTAATTATTTTGAGTGCGGGGAGCAAGGTCACTACAGAAGAGACTGTCTCAAGTTGAAAAATAAAAAGGAAAAGCAACTAGAAAGTTCTACGAATGTAGCTGATAGTTTTATCGATTCTGATGGTGATGACAATGCTGGGGAAATTTTATCCGTGAGTTCAGATCATGGATAAAATTCCTGGATTCTTGATACTGGTGCTACTTCTAACATGTGTTTATACAGAAACTAGTTTATTACTTACAAACAGATGAGTGGTAAGGTATTTCTGGGCAATGATCATGCATTATCTGTGGAAGGAATTAGTAACATCGGATTGAGGATGTTTGATAGCATTGTCAGAACTATAGAGTGCTGGCATGTTCCAGGACTAAAGAGGAACTTGATTTCTCTTGGGACACTTGACTCTCATGGATTCAAATACCATGCAAAGAATGGAGTTCTCAAAGTGTGCAAGGGCTCTATGGTACTCATGAAGAGTAGTTTGGTTTCAGGATTATATTTTCTTCAAGGCAGTACTGTTTCAGGGGAAGCTGCAGTAGCATCCAAAAGCAACAATCAGAATCAGACTCAATTGTGGCATTTGCTTCTTGGTCATATGAGTGAAAAAGGATTATCTGTGTTAAGCAAGTGGGATTTGTTGGATAGGCAAAAAATTGAATCTGTGGACTTTTATGAATATTGTGTGTTTGGTAAATAAACGAGGGTGAAGTTTGATAAAAAAATGCAGTGCGCTAGACCAAAAGAATGGTGAATTATATCTACTCAGATCTATGGGGTTCTAACAGAATCCTTTCTAAGAGCGGTGCCAGGTACTTCATAACTTTGATTGATGATTACTCTTGGATGGTGTGGGTATATTTTCTAAAAACAAAAGATGAGGCATTTTTAATCTTTAGAACTGACAATGGGTTGGAATTTTACAGTCGTGAGTTTGATGTATTCTGCAGCAATGAAGGTATAGTGAGACACCCTACTTGTACAAGGACACCATAGTAGAATGATATTGCAAAACACATGAACAGAATGCTTTGTGACAAAGCACGAAGTATGCTCTCACATTCAGGATTAGGAAAGGATTTCTGGGCTAAAGCAATTAATACAGCCTGTTTCTTGGTGAATAAATCTCCATCTACAGCTATTGAGTACGAAACTCCTTTTGAGATCTGGTCCGGTTCACCTACTAATTACTCTCAACTGAGAGTGTTTGGTTGCCCTGCTTATTCTCATGTGAGAGATGGTAAGCTTGAGCTGAGGGCAAGAAAATGCATATTTCTAGGGAATGCATCTAGAGTGAAATGCTACAGGTTGTGGTGTAATGATCCAAAGTCTCCAAAATTAATTATCAGCAGGGATGTGACATTTAATGAGTTTGCTTCATTGGATAGTTAAAGAGAGAAGTCAATAGCAAAATTAGATCACGCTGTCAGAGAACAGGTGGAGCTTGATATTGATACTTCAGCAGTTCAGTCCAATGATTCAGAGGATGAGGTCTAAGATTCAGATCAATAAGAGGATGCACCTAAGCAACAGCAACAAGAACCATATAACATTGCAACTAGTAGAGAGAAAAGATAGATTAGACTACCGCAGAGATATGCATATGCAGATCTAGTTGCATTTGCCTTGTCAATTACTGAGACAGTTGATGTACATGAACCCAACAATTATAGAGAAGTTATTTCTTATTCTGATACAGATTAGTGGGTCGGTGCTATGATTGAAGAAATTGAATATCTTCACAAGATTCAGACTTGGGAGCTTATAACATTGCCTAAGGGACAGAAAGTGGTAGGCTATAAATAGGATTTTAAGAAAAAGGAAGGCACTCTAGGGGTTGAAGCACCTCGATATAAGGCACGGTTGGTAGCAAAAGGCTTTACTCAAAGGGAGGGGATTGACTTTAATGAATTTTTTTCTCCAGTTATAAATTACAGTTCTATCAGAGTCTTACTTGCTATGGTTGGTCTTCATGATCTAAAGCTTGAGCAACTAGATGTGAAAACAACATTTTTGCATAGTGTGTTAGAGGAGCAAATTTATATGAGTCAGCCTGAGGGGTTTCTCATTCCAGGCATTGGAAAACCATGTTTACTTACTTAAGAAATCTTTATATGGTCTGAAACAATCCAATAGGCAATGGTACAAAAGATTTGATACATTCATGGTTCGTAATGGCTTTAATCATAGTTCATATGATAGTTGTGTGTATTATAAGAAACTTTCAGATGATTCCTTTATTTATTTACTGTTATATGTGAATGACATGCTTATTGCTACTAAAAGCATGTTACAAATTAACATTCTGAAAAAGCAGTTGAGTGATGAGTTTGAGATGAAGGATTTAGGTGCTACAAAAAAGATTTTAGGAATGAAAATTATCAGGGATAGAAGTGTTGGGAAGCTTTTTTTGTCTTAACAGGCCTATGTTGAGAAGTGCTTAAGCGTTTTAACATGAATAATGCTAAGCCTGTGACAGTTCTGTTTGCTGCCCATTTCAAGTTATCTGCAGACATGTCACCAAAAATAGATGAGGAGATGGAGCACATATCTAGTGTTCTCTATTTGAGTGTTGTTGGTAGCATCATGTATGCTATGGTATGCACCCGACCTGACATTTCACATGTAGGTAGTATTGTGAGTGGATACATGGCGTGTCATGGGAAAGAGCATTGGCTAGTAGTGGAATGGATTTTGAGGTATTTAAAGGGCACTACAGATGTTGGTCTGACATTTGACAAGGCCATGATGAGTGATTCAGTTGTTGGCTATGTGGATTCAAATTTTGCAGGGGACTTAAACAAGAGGAGATCTTTGACAGGTTATTTGTTTACTCTTTCTGAAAGTGCTATCAGTTGGAAGGCAACATTGCAAGCTACAGTTACTTTGTCTACCACAGAGGTTGAATATATGGCCTTAGTAGATGCAGTAAAGGAAGCTTTATGATTACAAGATTTGGTGGGTGATCTTGGGTTGATATAGAACAAGCCAACAGTGTTTTGTGATAGCCAAAGTATAATACATCTCACAAAGAATCAGATGTACCATGAGCAAACTAAGCGCATTGATGTCAGATATCACTTCATATGGGACATTGTATCTTAAGGGACTATAATTGTGCAGAAAGTCTCTACACGTTACAATCCAGCATATATGATGACCAAGGGAGTCTCAGTCAGCAAGTTTAGGCATTGCCTAGACTTAGTTAGTGTTTGTAGTGCTCAGTAATGCCCTTGCGAGGGCATACAGCAAGATAGAGTGTTTGTGATTATTTTGTTGATGATTGGGAGAATTCAAGCCAAAGGGAAGAATTGTTATTTTTTTATATGGCTTCAATTTTGGATATGTCTTCATGGACTCAAATTGTAATCCGATCCAAAAGTTTTGCGCTGCGACCCAATTAGGATAAAAAGTGAGATTTGTGTTGGTAGTAAAGGGCACGAGCTGATAGGCTCGGGCCCAAAGCCCACCATTGATCTCTTTGGGGGTGAGGGGGCAACGCCCCCACAGTATGGACCAATGTAAATATTGTAATATTCTGCCATTTACGGTAGAGTTGTGAGATATTCGGAAAACATACTGAAGTTAGGGTTTAAGAGTTTTGAGTGATTGTATCTTCCTCTTTTCATCATAGTGGAACTTTTTTTTCTCTTGTCTTGTCCGTAGACGTAGACCTTACGATTGAACCACGTTAAATCCTGTGTTATTCTTCTTCTCTTTTCTATACTATGTGATTGTGCAATTTATGTATGTGCCTCAAATTTGCATGCTTGTTATAACACCTTAACTCCATATTTTCAGAAATAAATAAATTAATACCAGTAGGAGAAAAATTTTAGGCTTATCCTTATTTTTTCTGACATTAGGAGAGACATAACACTCTATTTGCTTTATTTTCTCAGCATCCTTTTCTTTCAACTATATTCAGAAAATATGAATGATAAGGCCAACTTGGAATGGTGATAAGTGTGTGCATAGGCACACAATTTTGTCTCATACACCAAAATGCATTTAAGAATCAACGAAACAATTTCCTAATGGACATGTATATATTTAGAACTAATTATGGTTGCAAAAAGAACCCATTGGGTTCTTTTTTTTTTCAAGTGGGTGTGGGTTGATGGCAATAATAGCATTGACTTAGATGTATAATTACTTAACAGGGAAGCACCCACTTAGAGCTGATAAGTTAAGTTATGCGAGAGGGCAAATAGCAAGAAAGGACTTGCACTATGATACCTTAGGGCAACCAAAACTAAGGGATAGCAAGTTAGAAGAGATGTCACAAAGTATCCAGTTCCCGAATGTATGTACAAGGATTCACCTACTCATTCCTTCATGTGATCAAGTGCCAAAGATTGCCAACATAGAGATCAGAATGTAACAGATTGAGTACAATAATATACAATACTTATAAAAAATTAATCCCAAAATAAAAAAAACTTTAACTTCTTGAAATGTAAATATGAGTTTTGTTTGAGTATTGATGTCGTCTTGAGCTCTATTTGATTGTTATCCTAGCCTTTTTTTATATATATAATTAAAGATTAGTTAATGGGTTTAGATTTGTAAAATAAATATGGGTTATTGGGTTTTAAAAGAAATGGGTTGGGCTATTGGGCTAAAAAGAAATGTGTTTATGAATTTTAAAATGGGTTGCGCTCTATTTTAATAAGTATGGGTAAGGCCTTAAAATGAAAAATGAAAAGGGCTTAGAAATCAGGTGGGCTGAAGAGTTTGGATGTGGGCCCATTTTGGTGAATTGGGTTGTCAACCTGCAAAACCAAATAAACAACACAAGTTAGAATATAAGCATGCAAGTTGTGTAGGAAGTTATGCAACTTTTTGTCCGAAATTGTGCCCAGTGAACATAAGCTGCAACATAAGCCAAAATTGATTGTGCCGCAAGTTGTAGAACTTTCTGTCCAAATTGGTGTCCAGCGAACACAAGCTACAACACAAACCCAAATTGGTTGTGTAAGGGGTTGTGTAACTTTCTGTCCAAATTTGATAAAGTTGCACAATATCTGGAAAATTGAGATAAATTAAAGTTCAAGTGATAAGACCTTCATAATATGAGTTCTAATTGCTCAACCTGTTGTATTCATCAAATACTCATTAAAAATTTACAAAGCACGAATTCACACATCCACATTCAAATGATTTTCTTTTTAAACCAAAATGACAGAGTACTTTCTCTTAAGATCGACAAAAAGATCAAAACCAACTAGCAAATATTCAGCCATATAAAGATGAAAAGTATAAAGGAACAAATTTAAAACTAAAATTTAAAACTAGAACTAAAACAGAATGACAAGTTCTCATTTGCTTGCAATGCATGGTATCCCATCTGCACAAGAAAATCAGAACAATGTCAAACTCTAAATAAAGAGTATAGAAAACTTAAAACAAAAATATGAAAGAAATAAAGAATCAGTGAAAAATTGTGGGTTACACCCAAAAATGCTAAGTTTAGGTCTTTAGCTTGACCTTACTCAACCAGAATCTCATGGAAAATGAGAAAGATAGCAGTTGCTTTCTTCTCAATGGGTTCACTAACTGAATAATATCTCAACCTTCGCCCATTCACTTTGAAATTACTAGATTTTTCACCAAAAATTTTCACAGCACCATGAGGGAAAACTTTTACAACTTTAAATGGTTCTGACCACCTTGATTTTAGTTTTCCTAGAAATAGTTTTAACCTTAAATTGAATAAGAGTACCAAATCTCCTTTTTTAGAGTCCTTTTTCTTTATATGCTTATCATGCCATTTTTTAGTTCTTTATTTATAGATCCTAACATTTTTATAAGCGTCAAGTCTCAATTCTTCTAACTCATCAAGTTGCAATAACCTTTTCTGTCCAGCAACTTGTAAATCAAAATAGATTGCTCTTATTGCCCAATAAGCTTTATGTTCTAACTCTACGGGCAAATGACATGATTTCCCAAAAATTAACCTATAAGGCGTAGTTCCTATGGGAGTTTTAAAGGTTGTTCTATATGCCCAAAGAGTATCATCTAACTTAAGGGACTAATCTTTTCTAGACTTGCTGACAGTTTTCTCCAAGATTTGCTTAAGTTCTATATTTGTGATTTCTACTTGGCCATTTGTTTAAGGGTGATAAGGTGTGGCAATCCTATGCTTTACCCCATGCTTTCTCATTAGCTTTTCAAATTGGTGGTTGCAAAAATGGCTACCACCATCACTGATTATGGCACGTGGGGCACCAAATCTAGTCAAAACAAATTTTTAAAGAAATTTCACCATAACTTTTGCATCATTAGTAGGTGTAGCAATAGCTTCTACCCATTTAGACACATAGTCTACCCCTACCAAGAAATATTTATTTCCATATGAGGATGGAAATGGCCCCATGAAATCAATTCTCCACACATCAAACAATTCAATTTCTAATATGGATTGTTGGGGCATCTCATCTCTCTTTGAAATATTACCTACCCTTTGATACCTATCACACTCGCTTACAAAATCTCTCACATGTTTAAACATATGAGGTCAATAAAAACCTGATGTCAAGACCTTTTCAATAGTTTTTGAGACACTACAATGACCTCCATACTCAGAGGAATGGCAATGGTAAATAACATCATTTATTTCTTCCTCTGGTATACATCTCCTAATTATTCAATCATTACATCTCCTAAACAAAAGAGGCTCTTCCCAAGAATAAAATTTAATATCATGCAAGAATCTTTTCTTTTGCTGCCAAGATAAATCAGGTGGTAAGATACCACAAGACAAATAATTCACAATATCAGCAAACCATGAAAGTGCAGATTTCAAAACATACAGTTACTTATTTATAAAAAAAAAAAACTCATCAATTGGCACAATATCATCATCATTGTTCTCAATTTTTATCCTAGAAAGGTGATCAGCCACCACATTCTCAACACTTTTTTTTATCTCTTATTTCTAAATCAAATTCTTGAAGTAACAAAATCCATCTAATCAACCTAGATTTAGCTTCTTACTTGCTCATTAAATATCTTATTGTTGCATGATCAGTGAAAACAATTACCTTTGAGTTGACCAAATAAGAACGAAACTTATTAAGTGCAAATACTATCGCAAGGAACTCCTTTTCAGTTGTAACATAATTAACTTGAGCCTCATCAAGGGTTCGGCTTGCATAGTAAATGGCATAAGGTTTTCTATCTCTCCGCTGGCCAAGGACAGCTCCAACAGCAAACTCGCTTGCATCACACATGATTTCGAATGGCAAAGTCCAATCCGGTGGTTGCATGATGGGAGCTATTGTTAATGCCATCTTTAATCTGCAAAAAGCATCCATACAATCCTGATTAAAATCAAATTTAACATCATGACTCAAAAGATTTGTTAAGGGTTTAGTAATTTTAGAAAAATCCTGAATAAATCGCCGGTAAAATCCAGCATGTCCAAGAAAACTCCGCACTCTTTTGACAATGGTTAGAGGGGGCATTTTTTCAATAATTTCTATCTTGGCTCTATCAACTTCTATTCCCTTGTTTGAGATCAAATGCCCTAAAATGATCTCCTCTTGGACCATGAAGTGGCATTTCTCCCAGTTTAACACTAGATCATTATCAGCACACCTCTGCAAAATTTTAAACAAATTAGTCAAGCATGAATTAAAATTAGTACCATATACTGAACAGTCATCCATGAAAACCTCCATAATTTCTTCAATAAAGTCAGAAAAAACAGCCATCATACACCTTTGAAAAGTGGCAGGTGCATTACACAATCTAAATGGCATCCTTCGATAGGCAAAGGTGTCATAAGGACATGTAAAAGTAGTTTTCTCTTAGTCTTTTGGATGACTGGATGTATTAGAATTTGAAAAAATCCTGAGTATCCATCCAAATAACAAAAATAAGAATGCTTGGCTAATCTTTCTAACATTTGATCAATAAAAGGGAGGGAGAAATGGTCTTTTCTTGTAGCATTGTTCAACTTTCTATAGTCTATGCACATTCTCCAACCTGTAACAGTTCTAGTTAGTATCAATTCATTATTTTCATTTTGAACAACTGTCACTCCACCTTTTTTTGGTACAATATGCACAGGACTTACCCACTCACTTTCAAAAATAGAGTAAATAATTCTAGCAGCTAGTAATTTTAGGATTTCCTTTTTCACAACATTCTTCATTGTAGGATTCAATCTTCTTTGGTGTTCAATAGAAGGTCTACTATTTGGCTCTAGGAAAATCATATGCATACAAACTGTTGGACTAATTCTCTTTATATCATCAATTGTATAGCCCAAAACTCTCCTATATTCTCTCAAAACTCTCATCAATTTGTCAATCTCAATATCAGTCAAAGATCCATTAATTATAACAGGATATGTTTCATTGGGTCCAAGAAAAGCATACCTGAGGTTTGGAAAGAAGAGGTTTAAGATCTTACTTTAGGGCATCCTCTACCTTTAATGATGGTGGTTTAATATCCAAAGTTTGCACTTCTTCAAGCTGAAAAATTGTAGCTTCAGGATGTGGTGGTGAGCTCTCCAAGTGTTGTGCAAAAGCAGCTATGTGAGGATTGTCATCATCAATGCTCCTACCATGGACTAAGCAGTTTTTAAGTGGATCTTGTGGATAGCTTCTTCTGAAATGCTCTTGAACAATCTCATCAATGATGTCTACCCGCAAACAAGACTCAACTTCTTCATGTTTTCTCTTCATGGCTGGATTGATGTTGAATATTATTTGATTATCTCTCACTCTAAGTGTTAATTTCTCACCCTTTACATCAATTAAAGCACCAGTTGTGACAAAAATGGTCTTCCCAACAAGATAGGAATTTTTGTGTCTTCTTCCATATCTAAAATGACAAAATCCACTGGAATGTAGAATTTCCCAAACTTGATAGGCACATTTTCTAGAATGCCTTCTGGATACTTAATTGAACGGTCAGCCAATGAAAGATACATGTTTGTGGGCTTTAACTCTCCCATATTCAGCTTCTCATATATTGAAAGAGGCATTAAGCTGACGCTAGCTTCAAGGTCACATAAGACATTTGTCACACAATTATCACCTATATGACAAGGAATAGAAAATACACCTGGATCTTTGAGTTTGGGAGGTAACTTGTTCTAAATTATAGCACTGCATTGCTCTCCCAAGTTAATGGTATCATAATCCTCTAGCCTTCTCTTGTTAGTAAGAATCTCCTTCAAAAACTTGGCATAACTTGGCATTTGGGATAGTGCCTCAGTGAATGGCATATTGATATACAACTTCTTTAGCACTTTAAGGAATTTTCCAAATTATTTGTCTAGCTTCTGCTTGATGAATCTCTTTAAAGGTAGGGAAGGGTGGGCTTCTAAGGTTCAGGTGGAATGTATGGCTTCTCTCCCTCATCTTGCTCACTTTTGCTTTCTTCTTCTTTTTCATTCTTCTTGCTCTCAACTGATTTTTCTTCTTTTGTACTCTCTTTTTCTTTTTTCTTGTTTTCACTCTCTTGACCAACTTTCTGACCACTTCTCAAGGTCACAACCTTACATTGTTCATAGGGGTTTTGTGGTTGGCTAGGTAGTTTGCCATAGGATTTAGATCCTGATGAGCTTGCTTGTTGAGCTAATTGAGTCTCCAATATACGGTTGTGGGCTTACAATTGATCCATAGTTTGTCTCATGTGTTGCATTTCTTCCTCCAATTTGCTATTCATCTTGCTTTGTTCAGCAAAAAATTTCTCTATCATGTTTTCCAAGGTTGGCTTTGGTTCATGAGGTGGAAGGGGTTGTTGTACTCTTGATTGATATCCAGGAGGTGGTTGCCTTGTGGGCTGAAATTCTGTTTGAAATTGAGGCCTATTCTGCTACATATACTACTGGTTATGAGCATAGTTTGAGCTTTGACCTTGTTGAGTAAAAGTTACTTGTGGTCTCCATGTTGAGTTGTTCACATTAGAATAAGCATTTCCCATAGGTTTCTGTTGAAATCCTCCAGCATAAGCAACTTGTTCTTGCAAGTTATCATCACCATAAGAAGAGTAATCAACTCCACAACTTTGGGTTCCATCGGTGTAGGCAACTTGTTGCATAGTTATAGGAGTTGAGACTGTTGCCTTTGTGCAAAAATCACTAAGAAGCTGAGTCAACTGATCAAATCTTGTATTTATGAAGCTAACTAAGTCAAGTTTATAGATCTTAGCCTTTTTTGGCTCAAGTGCTCTAGGATTTCCCTACAAATAGATATTATGAGCAATTTTCTCTAATAGATCATAGCATTCTTCACTTGTCAATGCAATTTTCTCTAATAGATCATAGCATTCTTCACTTGTCATTCTCATGAAATCTCCTCCTGCTTGTGAATTAATTGTGTTTCTTATGGCTGGAGTAACTCTGGTGTAGAAATTCTGAACAATCATCCATTTGGGTATTTCATGATGAGGACATTGCCTTTCAAGCTCCTTAAATCTCATCCAAGATTTATACAAAGTTTCATCATCCTTTGGTCTGAAAGCTACCATCAAATTCCTCAAATGACTGGTCTTCCCTGGTGGGAAAACTGAGATAGAAAAGCTTGAGATAGCTGCTCCCAAGTAGCCATAGTAGCTTGTGGAAGTGTATCATACCACTCTAATGCTGAATCTCGAAGAGAGTATGGGAATAAGGTCAGCCGAATCACTTCATCTGAAACTCTAGGCTATCTTTGTGTGCCACATGTCATCAAAAATTTCTTCAAATGAGAATGGGGATTTTCAAGTGAGCTACCGCCAAATTGTGAATTCTGAACCATTTAAATGAGACTGGTCTTTAACTCAAATTGATTAGCTCTAATAATAGGTCTGTTATCTCTCACATCTGTACATTTAGGAAAAGCATAATCTAACATGGAACAATTTCATTCTGCCTGTCTTGATCATTTCCTTCATTGTTTTCATCATTAGCTCTATTTTGATTCTCCATATTTTTAATTTTCTCCTCTTGCTTAAGCCTTTACTGTTCTTCTTTTTCTGCTTCTTTTCTCCTCTTAGATTCCTTTTTGTTGGCTCGATAGAATTTTTCAATTTCAGGATTGAACAACAATTGAGTATCACTTGTGCTTTTCGATCATTTCATAAACAAAAAAAGTACCTAAAAAACAAAATGAACAATAGTGAAAATAAAAGAAAATAAAAATTCTAATCAACTTAAAACAATTAAAATCCAACTTAAAACAAACAATTCCCTGGCAACGACGCCAAAAACTTGGTGTTGCTGTGAAATAGTTTCTGTAAGTGCACGGATCACAGTAGTATAATTTTAAAAATATCGTTCCCACAGAGAATTGTGCTTAAATTGAAAATAAAGGAATAAGCTAATTAGAATGCTAAAATTTAAAGATATTAATAATGAAATTTAAAATTAAAACTGGTATTATAGGAATTTAAGCCAAATGAAACAATTAATTAAACTAATTAAACTAGATGACTAAAATTCAAATTGAAATCACTAATTATAAAATTGGGAGGAATTAAATCTAACTTCAATGAAAATTAAAATGATTCTAGAGATAGGGTTTTTAATATTGTTTGCATGTGGTTTATCCTCAATTTAGCCAAGCACACGAGAATTGCAATTTTAAGGGAAATCAATTCTTAGTTCTTTGAAACCTTTCTCAAGCATTTCAAAGTTGGTATTCATCAAATCAAACCCTATTTTCACGATATTTCAAATCTGATAAAAACCCAATTAAAGCTCTAATTGATTTTAAAAGTCCCCTTAATCCTCTTAGCTTATCTCTAACACCAAGAAAACTAAGTTTATTGCAAGATTATATATCTTAAACATTCACCTTTTAGTCCATCTATAAAGGATTAAGACTTAACTTAATGAGGGCCATTTCATCAAGCAAGGCAACAAGCTCATAAGCAATAAATCAAGATACAGCAAATCTCATTTAAATGACTAAATCAGTTCAAAAACCACAATACAAAGCAATATTTACAGACATAGAATCTCAAAGTTCTACTCACAAATCATGATTTCAAGACAAACCCAAGTAGAGAAATGAAAAAGAAATGAAAATCTAAGCTATAGGACAGAAAAACCCAATGAAAATGGTGAAGAAATTGCTACTGGAATGTTGAAGAAGGTGTCTCTTTTGCTGCTGCAAAACTAGACTCACGTGCTCCTCTTTCTTCTTCTCTCTCTTGCAAAATCTCACTCTTTTTTCCCTTGTGAAAGCAAGAGAAAAAGGTGTTTACATATGATTCAGAGGTCTGCACTGGAATGGGTTAAAAGACAGAAAATTCTAGAAAAAATGATGTATTAAATTAGAGAAGCAAACGTGTCACGTCAGCAATTTTTATTAAAACGCCACAAGTTGAATCGGTTGTGTTGCGCCTTGTGTTGCAAGTTGTGTAACTTTCTGCCTGAGGAAAGCTTCATATCTGACAACGACACAACCAGTGACATAAGTTGTGTTATAGATTGTGCAACTTTCTGTTTCTTTAAAACTCAACTTTAAAATGTTGCAATTCAACTCTAATTTCCTCCAAATGGCTGCTGTAATCAAAATATCACCAGAATTCTCCAAATTTAACCTATAAAACAAATAAATTCCAAGAATTAAACTAAGAGGTGTAAAAAGGCAAAATTAACTAACTATAGGCTAATGTCTACAGTAATAGCTATAAACAAGGGTAAATTATGTGCAAAAATTATACCTAAATGATGATATAAAATGCATGCATCATGTATATGGATACTAAGCATGTTTTCAAGTTGTTTTAGGACCTAGAGATGTGTATATGTGATGGGATTGTATTTTGAAACTTTGGAGTGAGTTTGGGTGTTAATGGGAGAAGGATTCTACAGGTTTCTGACTTGGAAATTTTAGAAATTCCTAAGTTTGACTGCCAAAAGCCAAATGTTCGACAATCGAAGCATGCAATTTCTCAAAAAATCTAAAAAATTTCCAAGTTCAGTATCCGAAGTCCAAGACTTCAGCAGCCACAGTCAGCACTAGACAAAAAGGTTCGTCCGAAGCTTGAGACTTCGGTAATCAAAGTAGGTTCTGCTTGAATTTTTTTTCCCTTCTTTTCTAATGTTCCAAAACATAGTTTTATTGTTCCTAAAAGCCTAGAATAAGATGTTTATGATATGTATAGAGTTCTAAAGCTTGTATAACACTCTAGGATCTGATTTTTATAGGATCGAGCTTAAGGAACTCGGAAGGTTAAGAATCTAAGGATAGTTACCATTCGAGTTAAGTGGTTGATAGGTTTCAAGATGTGAGTAACTCTAACCTTAATAAAATATAAACTTTTTAAATTTAATTTATGATCATTCTCATGCATCATGTTATATTTATTTAGGATGTATGTATGTAGAATACAAAGATATTGCATAATTGCATAATTATTGTTGGTGCATTGATGAATATTGAATGAACCATTGACTCCCCCCATTTTGATGATTATATTATGTTATATATATTATAGATCCACAAGTAAATCCCATTGGGAGATCTTTACGATGCCCCATTAGGGAAGATATATAAGTTACCCTGAGTGTATGACACACATCATGTTTTAATCGAAAGTTCTGAGGAGCCTCTATATGAGCTGGGTACATTAGATTTGGGAAGTTATTGATAACAAATTTATCTTACATGAAATGTTTGTGATGTGAATACCCATTTGAATGATGCATTGCATATGTATAAAATGAATGATATAATTAAAGTTGGTAAGCTTACTCACTGTGCTTGTGTAAGCTTACTCTTTTCCCCCCTAACCCCCAGATGCAGGGTTGCAGGACTAGAAGAGTCTTTGAAGAGAGAGCATCAGGGGTAACTTCAACCTTTTCCTTTATGTATGATGTATGGATAGATGGATATGTAAAATGTGAATGGATAGTACTGTATTGGTAATTAAAGAAATCTGGAGTCATATAGTATTTTTTAAGTATGATGATGTATATATTATATTAACCCTTTTTGAGAGAATGTATGTTGAACCATTACACTTTAGAACTTAGGTATGTTAAGGTTCAAATTATGAACTATTTTTATATTAAAAATGTTTATGTACATATGAAAAGACTAGAGTGTAATTATTTGGAGTATGCTTAGATGATTAGATACAAGGATATGTATGTTTTACAAGTTTTAGGTTTGCTATAGGTTCTTGCAGTTTTAAACTGATCCGATCCCTAGCGTCGGTAACGACCCTTAGTTTGGGTCGCTACAACGGATCTTCATGAAAAGGACTTGCTAATTGGATTCAATGTTTATCAATAGGCGCAGAAGCTGCAAATCCTCCCCAATGGCTTAAAATTTAAAAGATTATTTAAGCCATACACTACAGTTCCAAAGTTATTTTCTCTTTATGATATACCAAAAGATTTTCAAGAATACAAAGATATATTTATGCCCTCTTGTGCTGACTCTCATGTTGATTTTCAGTATGCAACACCCCTTTGGAAAAATCAAAATTTCTTTATTAAACTTCCTTTCCAGCTTAATGAAGACATCAATCCTACAAAGGCAACCCATCTGGGTGTGATACCATTAAACCACTCTCTTGCACAACAAGAAAGCCAGCAACTTCTCCAGCAAGGTCTCATCGAGCCAACTGATTCAAAATAAACGTGTCAAGCTTTTTATATAGAGAAAAGATCACAGAAGATTTGCTGTAAAAAAAAGAAAGCTTATAATTGATTATAAGTCTTTGAACCATTTCTTACGAAATGACAAGTTTTCTCTTCCGAAGATTGGCTCATTATTTACTCATCTCCAAAATGCTCACATATTTTCAAATTTTGATTTGATACTTGAATGTGAATATCAATATAAATTTATATTTTTAAATCATGAACTTTTATCTATTAAATAAATAAATAAGAAATAATAAATAATTATAAATAAAAATATAAATTTTAATTTTTACAAAGCTAAATGAAATTTCTTTCATATTTCTCAACTTTCTTGTTTTAATTTGTTTTACGCTTTTTTTTATTTTCTCTATTTATAGAAGTTTAATTGTTTGTGTGCTCGATGTTCCTATATTATTTAAGAATCTATCATCACATAAGTAAAGAATTTTATTATTATTATAACACAAATTTTAATAGTAGCTATGCAAAAAGCGACCATCAAAAAACATAATGTTGTTTAGAGAATGGGTGGGATTGTTAGCCTAGCATAAAATCAATGGTCTCTATCTGTTGGACACGCTACAGGAGGTTGTATGAATGTAGCCATAAGTATGGGGTATTTGTTTTGTAGCCACAAGTATGGGGTATTTGACTCACCTTTTAGGCATAGCTGATAGGCATTCAAATAAATGAATTAGAGTGTTTGGTAAACTTAAAATAATAGAGCTGATAGCTGATGGGTAATTGATATGATACCGATTTTATATCAACTCCATTTTTAGAGCTGTTTCTCATCGGCTGATAACTAATTTTATTTTATTTTTTATTTAAACTATATTATCATTTTTTATATAATTTTAAAATTAATATTATTAATAATTTTATTTCTTTTCATTTATAATCTTAACATTTTAATTAACATATTACAACTTTGTTAAAATATTTTTTAATAATAACATAAAATATAAAATACTTATTTATTATGAAATAATACATTTTTTTACATCAATAACTTAAAATTAGCTATAAATTTTTCCTTTATCAACAATAATAATTAATTTATTATTTTATAATTACATTTTTAAAGTTATTTAATTATTTTTTAAAAAAATTTAAGTATTTTCTTACTTCAATAATAAAATAAGTAATACAATATAATAAAGCAACAATTATATATTTATTTCAATAATTAAAAAAATTAATAATATAATAAATAATATAATATATTAAATTATTAATTATATATTTAATTTAATAATAAAATAATATAATATAATAAATTTATAATTTTATATTTATTTTATAATAAAATAAATTATATGATATATGTCTTTATCAGCCGATTTATATATTAACAACAATAATCAAACAAAATTTTATCAAATGCAAAATATAAATCAACTACCAATTATATAACTATCAACTATCAATAATAATTATTATATATATTTAATAGTTAAACTAAATTAACTACATCTAGCAGTTAAAATAAATAGACCCATAGTGATACCTCTAAGGTCCCATTGCCGGTCTGAGATTATGGCCTGTCGACCTTCGAAGACTACAAAATTATTTAAGCTTTACCTCTTGACTCTCTCTCCACCGTTCACAAAGAGTCTTTTGTTGTGGATTTGTTTTCAAGTCTTATAGCATTAATCCTTCTTTATCAATGAAAATTATCTTTTAAAAAAATTGATACTAGATATTGTTGAATTATTAAGGGAGATGAACCTATCACAAGCACAATTATCAATTGATGATAATTGGTACTTGGTAGTAGCTTATCATCACATCAACTACAACTACTGGATCTCTGCATTAGAACATAAGAGTAATTCTGGCATGCCAAATTACGTACGCAACCAACAGATAGCAATTGGTTTGAAAATGTGAACAAATAAGACAAGACCACAATTGCCACATAAATTCAAATCCCTGCCTCAAACTCGGCCGATTCAACTCTACATTCGACTCACTCTTGAAGACCCCATGGATTTGGCAATTTCTCTCAGCATAAACTTCTTTATCTTCCCAGTTGAAGTCTTAGGCAATTCATCTTTAAACACAATAGTTTTTGGCACCATATAATGCGGCATTTTTTCCCTACAAAAATCAATTATATCCTTCTCGCTTGGTTTCTGATTCAACCCTTCTTTCAAACTCACAAATGCACACGGTGTCTCCCCCCAGTACTCATCTGGTCGAGCCACCACAGCTGCCTCATTCACGGCCGGATTGGTGTACAACACAGACTCAACCTCCACACTACTTATGTTCTCTCCACCGCTAATGATCACATCTTTGGATCGATCTTTAATCTCTAAATACCCATCTGGGTGCATAACCCCCACGTCTCCGGTATAGAACCAACCATCATCTTTCAAACATTTTGACGTGCTTTCTGGGTCCTTGAGATAACCCAACATCACACACCCACCTCTCAGAACTATTTCGCCGATTGATAACCCATCTCTCTTCACGCTGGCTCCTGTCTTCGGATCCACCACGTCTATCTCTGTGAACCCAGCAATCTTCACTCCTTGTCTTGCCTTTAGTCTAGCTCTCTCGCTTGCTGGCAACTGGTTCCACTTCGGTTTCCAAGCACACGACACCACGAGTCCTCCCGTTTCAGTTAACCCGTATCCATGACTCACCAAGAAACCCAGCGACTCTGTTCGGAATAGCACGGTGGCTGGCGGTGGAGCTCCAGCGGTCAGAATCTGGACTGGGTTCCTGAGTGGTTCATTATTGGGAGAGTTAGTTAGCATGTTTAGCACCACAGGTGCTCCACACATGTGAGTGACACCGTGTCTCTTGATCATGCCGAAGATAGTAGGGCCATCGAATTTACGAAGACAGATGTTGGTCCCACCAACCGCAGCTATGCCCCACGGGAAGCTCCATCCATTGGCGTGGAATATTGGAAGGGTCCACAAATAAACAGGCTGTCTTGGAACACTCCAATCAATCAGGGATTCAACGGTTACGATGAAAACCCCCCTGTGGCAGTGTACCACACCTTTAGGAGATGAGGTAGTACCTGATGTATAGTTCAAAACCATCGGATCCCACTCGCTTTGAGGCTGAACCCAGTTGAACGCCGGGTCACCCTTCTCCACCATGCTTTCGTACGTACAACAAAAATCATCGGTCAGTGATGATGGTGATGATAACTCTGGTGCCTGATCATCATCGGTGATGAGGACGAGGGCAGGGCGTGGAGAGTTAGGTGGAAACAAAGAGATAGCTTCAAGGATAACAGCACGTGACAAGCAATCAACGAAGACGAGCTTTGATTCGCTGTGACGCAGGAGTATGGAGATGGTACGCGCGTCCAGGCGACTGTTGATGTTGTTGAGGACAGCACCGGACATGGGAACGGCGAACTGAAGCTCGTACATGGCGGGAGTATTGGGAGCAATAACGGAAACGACGTGGCCGCGGGTGAAGCCGTTGGATGAAAGAGAGGAAGCGAGCTGGAGACATCGACGGTGGGTGTGCGACCAGGTGTAAGAGGTGTTGTTGTAGATGATAGAGGGGCAATCACCATAGACAATTGCTGCCCTTTCCAAGAAAGTTAATGGGGTGAGAGGAGACGAGTTTGCTGGTTTTAGCTTGAGCTCATCCATTTTTGCCTTGGAAAGAATCAAACGTTATCGTTTCCCGGGATTTCAGATCCTGAGATGCTGCAAATATAAATATGTATGTACAAGAGTGGATTGCTTTAATAATTGATAAGGCTAAGGTGATGACTATGACAAATATAAAAACGTTTTTTTTATTTGAAAAAAAAAACTACTAAAAAAAACGTAGTTTTATATTAATTTTGAACAAGCCAACTGGTGTACGTTACGATTTCAAAATCCTGTGCTTGCCTTTGTTTTCCAAGTCTTTTGTAGTCCAGGTTACACAGTTGTGGCCTATGTGTGACCAAGGGAAAAATTTTAGAATACAGTCTTATATGTAATGAGTAGATTATAATAATTTTTATATGAATTTTATTATAATTAATAATTAAAATTAAAATTAAAATTAAAATAATTTTTCGCATTAGAAAATTTAAATATTTTTTTAAATACACTTTGTTTTATTAAAAAATTATATCTCATCTAAAATTTTGAGTTCTAATCCCAATAAGAATGAATTGTATATAAAATACAGAGTGACTAATGGGTTTACATGGACATAAAATCGTGCTGCTTTTTTTTTAATTAGATAAAAAGTTAAGAAAGATTATTAGATGTACTCAGTGCGCACAATTTCTTATAATCATATAAGACTCACTCTTCACGTTATAAGAAGGGTTTTTGTGAGAGAGGAGAAAGCACAACTTTTATATGCATTGATAATATTCTATGATCTTCTAAAAATTGATTCAGACAAAATCAGATGACTCAATAATTACCTATTAACTCAATGAACTATTGCTCTAGTCTTTATAAATTTTTTAAAATATCAATGATATTAATATTTTGATATTTTAATTATATTTAATGAACAAGATATTATTTAGATATTATCCTTTTATTTACAGTAGTATAAGAAATTTTATAAAATGATATGTTTATTTTTTATTCTTAATATATAATCAATATTTCATAAATATTTTATTCATTTATAAAAATATTTTATAACTCCGCCTAAGTAGTTTGCGCTTAGCCGGTCCCAAGCCCGGATAAAGGAAGAGGGTTGCGGTGGGTGACAACCAGTGTAAAAATTTCGTCACACCCTATGATATGGATTCAAATGATATAAACGTTGGGGCGTCCTCTACTAACGACACGCTACATCGGAGCCCGGGTGTAGTGAGAAATATGCAAGGGTGCAGAGCGTTCACCGAAAGCGACGCGCCATGCCGGCGCCCGGGTGTGGTGTTAAGTGAGCAAGGGTTCCCACATCATGGACGGGTGTGGGTAAAGAAGTTAGTCCATAGGACAGATAGTAGAAGAAATA
The DNA here is from genome assembly GCF_030052815.1 of Hevea brasiliensis. Classification (NCBI taxonomy): domain Eukaryota; kingdom Viridiplantae; phylum Streptophyta; class Magnoliopsida; order Malpighiales; family Euphorbiaceae; genus Hevea; species Hevea brasiliensis. The sequence goes on along the minus strand of NC_079504.1, from coordinate 29,143,564 downwards.
GTGGAACATAACACAAGATAGACATAGAAAACAATAGAAGATATCATAGAAGGAGACCAATTAGGAAGGAGCAGGATAGGAGGAGTATCAGGGTTGGTACTTGGAATGTTGGATCACTTACAGAAAAATTAATGGAGCTTGTGGATACCTTGGAAAGGAGAAGGGTGAATATTGCTTGCATTCAGGAGACTAAATGTGTAGGAGAGAAAAGTAAGGAAGTGGGTATTTCAGGGTACAAACTGTGGTTTACCGGAAAGGAGAGAAACAAGAATGGAGTGGGCATAATCATAGACAGGACATTGAAAGACGCAGTAATAGCTGTGAAAAGAGTAGGAGATAGAATTATACTAGTAAAGCTAGTACTAGAAGGAGAAACAATAAATATAATTAGTGCTTATGCCCCATAAATAGGACTAGACAGTGAGAGTAAACAAAGGTTTTGAGAAGATATGGATGATTTAATGCAAAGCATACCGAATGAAGAGAATGTTTTCATGGGTGGAGATTTGAATGGACATGTAGGAAGTGATAGACAAGGTTATGAGAATATTCATGGAGGTTTTGGTTTTGGCAGTCGAAATGAGGAGGGAAAAAGCATCCTGGATTTTGCTATGGCATACGATCTAATACTAGCAAATACCTACTATATAAAAAGAGAGTCACATTTAGTGACTTTCAAAAGTGGGCATCATAGAAGCCAAATCGACTTCCTCTTAACCAAGAAGACAAATAGAGCTCTATGCAAGGATTGCAAGGTCATTCCAGGAGAGGCTTTAACAAGTCAACATCGGCTGGTGGTTTTGGATGTCAAGTTTAGGAACAATTCAAGTAAGGTCAGAAGAAATAGTGTAGCTCGAATAAAGTGGTAGGAGTTCAAAGGAGTAAAGCAAGTGAAGTTCAAAAATGAGCTTCTCGAGTCCGAAGTATGGAAGCTGGATATGGAAGCCAATGATATGTGGATACAGATGGCATCAAAGATTAGAGAAGTAGCTAGAAAAGTACTTGGAGAGTCTAAAGGACATGGACCACCCTCAAAAGAGAGATGGTGGTGGAATGAGAAAGTACAAAAGGCAGTGAAGAGAAAAAGAGAATGGTATAAGAAATTACCTAAATGTGATAATAATGAGGCATATGAACAGTACAAGATAGCAAAGAAAGAGGCAAAAAAGGCAGTTAGTCAAGCAAGAGCACAGGCCTTTGAAAAGTTATATGAGAAACTTGGAACTAAAGAAGGGGAGAAAGATATTTATAGATTAGCAAGGAGGAGAGAAAGAAAATGTCCAGATCTCAATCAAGTTAGGTGCATTAAGGATAAAGAAGGAAAAGTGTTGGTGAAAGATGAGGACATTAAGAAAGATGGAGAAATTATTTTAATGATCTCTTTAATAATAGTCAAAATGGTAATAGCGTGAATATAGATTATAGAACAATAGAAAAGAATGTGAATTATACTAGAAGGATTAGATCTTTAGAAGTAAAGGAAGCACTTAAGAGAATAAAAGTGGGTAAAGCCTGTGGACCCGATGAAATACCAATTGAAGTGTGGAAGTATTTGGGAGATATGGGAGTGGCATGGTTAACTAAATTATTTAATAAGATTCTAAACTCAAAGAAAATGCCTGATGAATGGAGGAAGAGTATTTTAGTACCTATTTTTAAAAATAAGGGAGACATACAGAGTTGCTCAAACTATAGGGGAATTAAACTCATGAGCCATACTATGAAGTTGTGGGAGAGAGTTGTGGAGCATCGACTACGTCATGATACTTCTATCTCTCTCAATCAATTTGGTTTCATGCCCATTGCTCAACTATGGAAGCGATCTTTCTCATTATAAGCTTGATGGAGAAATATAGAGATGTGAAGAAAGATCTACACATGGTTTTTATTGATTTGGAGAAGGCTTATGATAGTGTTCCAAGAGAGGTCTTATGGAGTGTGTTAGAACAAAAGAGGGTATCTATTAGGTACATACAAGTATTGAAAGATATGTATGAAGGAGCAACTACTATTGTGCGCACAGTGGGAGGGGACACAAGAGATTTTCCGATCTCAATTGGATTACACCAAGGATCAGCCATAAGCCCTTACCTTTTTACATTAGTTTTAGATGAACTGACGAAACATATACAAGAGAGTATTCCTTGGTGCATGATGTTTGCGGATGATATTGTTCTGATAGATGAGACACGAGAAGGAGTCAATAGAAAGCTAGAACTTTGGAGAAGTACTCTAGAGTTAAAGGGTTTTAAGTTAAGTAGAACGAAGACAGAATACATGCATTGCAAGTTCAGTGAAGGCCAAATTCGTGATAGGGAAGGAGTTAGTTTGAATGGAGTGGTATTGTCCCAAAGTAATCACTTTAAATATCTAGGCTCAGTCCTTCAAGTAGATGGGGGATGTGAGGAGGATGTTAGTCATAGGATTAAAGCCGGATGGTTGAAGTGGAGACGTGCCACGGGAGTTTTATGTGATCGTAAGATTCCCAATAAATTGAAAGGAAAATTTTACCGTACAGCCATACGACCGGCTATGTTATATGGTAGTGAGTGTTGGGCACTAAAAGAGTCGTATGCATCTAAGATAAGAGTTGCAAAGATGAAAATGTTAAGGTGGATGAGTGGCCATATTAGACTAGATAAAGTCCGTAATGAGAGTATTAGAGAAAAGGTAGGAGTGGTACAAATTGAAGATAAGTTGAGAGAAGGGAGATTGAGGTGGTTTGGTCATGTGAAGCGTAGACATACGGAGGCTCTAGTTAGACAAGTAGAGCACATTAGGTTAGAGGATAGAAAGAAAAAAAAGGGTAGTCCTAAATTGACTTGGAGGAGAGTAGTACAACATGACCTAGAAGCATTACATATTTCTGAGGATTTAACCCAAAATCGTTCAGAGTGGAGAAAGCAAATCCACATAGCCGACCCCAAATTTTTGGGATAAAGGCTTAGTTGATTGAGTTGAGTATAAAAATATATTATATTATATTAATTATAAATATTGAAAATAATATTTAAAATTTAAATATTTTTAATATTTTTATATAAAATTTAAAAATATCATTAAAAATATATAAATATAACTTAATAAATGTTAAAATATTGATTTTAAAAATAAAATTTAATTGAATAATCTTATTTAATTGTATTAATGAGTTTAATATTTAATTAATATATATATATATATTTAGTTAATTTTTTAATGATTCAATAATTAAATCATTGATTCATTGATTAAACTAGTGAGCTGTGAATCTGATCTTTGGATAAGATTTTCAAATTATCTTCTCATAATTATATAATAATAATGTGTATGCATAATATTTATATAAAATAGGAGAATTTAATAAAATTATTATAATTTTATCAAAATATTAAATCTTAAATACTGTATATATTATCTTTATGACAGAAAAAAGATCATATAAACCCTCTATAAGATTATGTACGGTGTTTTAACAATATGTTATTTTCTAATAAGTATTACTTATTTTACTAATAGACGATGTCATAAAATACTTGTTTGCAAAAAGTCAAATTATTAGACTTTTTTGTGAAATGATTTGAATTATAGAATATTTTTTGTACTTTTCTAATTAAAAAAATATTATTATGAATTCATTAAAGAAACAGCGAGGCATATGGTCAAATACAAATTGTTGTCGACTAACTCTATTACGTAAAAACGAAGGATCTCTCAAATTACTTGGCTTGAGTTAACTTTAATCTGATTGAAATATAACGTAAGTCTTTAATTTCTTTTGATTGAAAATTTAAGTATGAATAAAGATCTTTTATGCATGTTTATCTATTTAGTTTTTGTGAGCTACAGAGTTAATAAATTTCTGAAAAAATAATATCAAAAAATTATTTAATTTTCTAAAATTAAAATTAATTAATTCTATATAAAAGATTTTTTTACTTTATTCAGATCATGTTTAAATAAAATATTTTAATTATTTATATTTATATTTTTTTTCTTTTATGAAAATATTGCACTGTATTTCTTTTATATTCTTATTAATGAATCATCAAATTTTATAAAAAAAAAATCATTATTTTCTCATTATAGATAGTGCAAGCTTATTAATGGTGTTTTTATAAAGTCAATTTCAGAGAATGATTGTCTATTAAAAATTAAGTAATATTAATTAGAGTTTAAGAGTAAATTTGATAAGTTGATTAAATGTTGAAATGGTATTTTTTATATATAAGTTAATATATTAAAGTTAAATGAGTAAGAATTATGTTTATTATTTTCATATATTAATATTTAATTTACTATTAATATCAATTTATGAAAATTATTAATTGAATAAGTAAAATTGATAATATAAAATATAAGATATACTATCATTTTTATAGCCATCCTCTGAAATTTACTATCCACAAACACTATTTGTAACACCCTAAAAATTTTAAATTTTATTATTTGATGAGTATTATTGATATTATAGTTTTATTTAAATTTTAAGAAATTATTTGAGATTTTTCGGATTTTAAAAATTGGGTTCGATTTTCCGAAAATACAAACTTTGATGATTTTTAAAATTAATTTAAAGATCACGTGGCAAAACTAAAAATATATTTGGAATCTACGAATTTTTCCGAGTTTTCTGAAATTTTTTCGGAATTTTTAGACCTCGTTTTCGGTCCCGAGGCAGAGGTAAAATTTAAAATTTTGTATCATGAATCGAACCGACAGAATCGAACCGGACCGATCGAATTAGACCGGCCTTTTCTTTTTCTTCTTCCCTTCCCCGAGCGCGTCCGACCTCCTCCCCTTCTCTCTCTCTTTTCTCTCTCCTCCCTCCTCCCTTTGCCGCGCCGCCACCTCCCCTGCTTCCCCACCTCGCCGGCACGCCACCTAAGCCCTCCCCCACGGCCGGCTGCCGCCTGGAACGCTGGAAAACGGCTCCAGCAGCAACGCGCAGCGCGCGCGCGACTGTTCACATTCCCGGTCAAAATCCGGCCGATCCGGCCACCAATCGGACCGGGTCTTGTGTCTAAACTCATCTACTCGTCGATAGCTTTCCATAGACACCAAGAACACCGAAATCCATCGAGCGGTTTGTCCAATTTTTGCCCGGGAAGTTGTAGCCCATTTTGACTTTTGGGCTAGATTTCTCACAAACCGTAAACCCCACGAGAAAACCGAGAGTACTAGAGCGCTCCACTCGTCGAGAGCTTCGCGGCGACATAAATTTCGAATTTTTTCGACACCGTTTTTCGGTGGGTCCACGGAACTTCGCAGTGTTTTTCCAAGCATTTAATGAGCTTAGAAAATTCTGAAAATTTATGTACTAACCCTTGTGTTATGGGCTTCGTGTAGGTATCCTCAATTCGTGGAAATTCGACAGTTGTCCAGGTCTGTGAATTTCCGGCCAGACAGACCGGTTACCAGAAAAGTCTCTGAATTGGACCGAGGTTTTGGCTACCCCCCCATTGTCAGACGTCCCGAGCGCGTCCCCGAAGTCGGAATCGGCAAAGGTAAACCCGAACCTTGCTTTTTCATAATTTTCTAGTGCTTAAATAGGATTAAAAATCCATAAAATATTCGTGATAGCTTAGAAAATTATGATTCTTTTTGCAATAGCTTAGTAATATTGCTAAGGACCGCGGGGCAAAGTTTTAGAATTTTTAGAGCTGATTTGGGCAGTTTTTGCAAAAATGATCAATTAGAAGGACTAAATTGAAATTTTACATATTGTGATGGATGACTGATTTGATGGGCCCAGGAGGGGCTGTGTGATGTGATTGAGTTGTGAATATATGGATTGTGGATATAGAAGTGTGTTTTGAGCCCTTTTGCAGGTTGGGTAGGTCCTAGGTATAGGGGAGACTCTGCCGGATTTTCGGCACGACTTAGGACGTATTTGGTTTTTTTCTTTGTTTGTATTGAATCAAATTTATTAAATGATTGTAATAAAATTGTCAGATGAGCTGGGACAACCTTCTTCCTCCGCCCAGCCGCCACAGTGACCGTTGTCAAGTCTGTGAGTAAAATATTAATTTTAATTGTAATTTCGATATTATTATATGTTCAAGCATGCCCATGCATCACTTATATGCATATATTTATGTAGTTAAACTCTAGGAACTATTTATGTTGCATTCATAACTGTTAGCGTGCCATGAATGTTATTGTGGTAATTTGGAGCAGTGTGCGTGCGTTGGAGTGCGTGTGATGTGGTGTGGACTATGGATAGGACGGGTAGACACGGCTTGAGATCTTCGCTGGGACCCGGTCCTTCGGGGTAGACACGGCTTGAGTTCTTCGCTGGGACCCCGATTTGGTTATTAAGTGGAAGTCTGAGCTGAGTTCTTCGCTGGCACCAGGTAGGATTTAAGAGAGCTGTATAGGGGATCAGCTCCCATATATTATGATTGATATTACAGGGTGTGTGAGTGCTCCAAATTACCTTTTTGCTGTTATGATGTGAAATTATTGTTGCTGTTACATTTCACTCCACATATTGCATTAGTTCTAGATAGTTATAGAGATTATGGTTAAAATTGATATTTTACTCTCTGAGTCGAACGCTCACTCCTGTTCAATATTTTTTCAGGCTACAGGAGGATTTTATTGTGGTTAACCTGCTTTTCTCCTTCGCAGGTTGTTTTATCAATATTTGTGTAATTTTATTTACTCCTAGAATTTTCGCATGTGTTAGAGATATTTAAATGATTCGGGTCTGTAATATAAATTGTCATGTGGACCTGTAAAATTTTATATATGCATGTTTGATGGATTGGATGAGTGAGCTGAGCTCCCTTTTTTTTTTTTTGATGCTGATATGAGTATGTGGAGGGTGAACTGAGCTCCCCAATTGACGATATATTTTGTTTACAGGTCGGGTGAGTCAAAAACTCCCCGTGGAAAGGTCCACTTTATGGCCGGACTCTATCCGGTTGGTTTCTTGAATTTGGGCTCAAATGGGCCTTAGAGTTGGGTTAATGAATAGTTAGGCTTACTACGGGCCTCGGGGGCTTTAAGCTGGCCCAGGTCCTAGTGCCGGTCCGGCCCATAGGTTGGGTCGTGACACTATTAACATTTAATCAATTTTTATTAATTGCATAACAAAATTTTAATTTTTATTAAATAATAATTAATATAATATTAATTTAATATATTAATAATATTAGAAATTCAATATATTAATATCAATATATAAAAGATTATTAATTATATAATATAAATTAAATATTTTTAAACAATATTAAAAATTAAGAATATATTAATTCAAATTTATTTAATTCCACTTAAACGTTAATTATTTAATTTTCTATCATCATCGATTCTTAAACTAAGCCTAATCTAAAAACCTTTCTATTTTCAATAACTCTAGCCATTTCCAATTAGACCTCAAATTTAGACATATATCAAACTATATGTGCTAAGGTATGTAAATATTAATAACTTTAATTTATATATTTTTTTAATTTTAATATTTAAAAATATATAATATCTTAAAATTTTTTTATTAATTATTTCATATTTTATTTTTATAGAAATATATATACTTAATATATTTTAATATATTGTAACTTACCTTATAAATAGTTACTTATTTTAGTATTAAGAGCATAACTATTAAATAATTTATAACTTACATATAATAAAAAATGTCACATGATAATATCATGCTAGAGAATGCCACATATCAATCTCTTGAAGATACCTACCACTTTAAATAGATAGATAAATTAAGATAGTCAATGAATATTTGCAGTTTTTTGTACAAACTATTATATAGGACTATAAAATTAAGGGGATAAATTCTCAAAATAAAGCTCAAAAATAGATAAAAGCATTAAATTATAAAAATAAAGTTCAAAAAATTACCTCTTAAATACTAAATTAAAAAAAAAGTATTAATTATGAGAGTAAAATAAAAAATTATTGAAATAAAATAGTAATTAAAAGATAATAATAATTTTAAATTTTAGTTAAACTAGATTTCATCTTATATGTGATTAGAATTACATTAGTTTTATTTTTTTTAACTTTATTTATAAATATTCATTTTAAACCGAACAAAACTCAATGATCAAAAATGAATTTATCTCATTTACAAATATTATAAACCGAACTAAAATACTAAGAGAATTGAATTAAATCACTTTAATTCAGTTTGATTTAGTTCAAACTGATTGGTTTGAGTTTTTAAAGTACTTTTTTATTTGAATATAATTCTTACCTTATTTAGTGATTTTTATCTTAATTTGGATCTGATTTTGACCTTATTTAATATTGTTATCTTGATTTAAATTAATTTTTGCTTAATTTACTTCGGTTTTATTTTATCGAAATTTTTTTTAAAAATAAATTAAATTAAAATAATTAAATATTTTAAAACTAAAACTGAATTGAATTACCATATAAATCAAGAATTTGAAATTCCCAGTGTGCTGAAATAAAAGGGACATTTACAATTTGGTTCCTGGGTTTTACCATTAATAATGATTTGATCTTGGGGTTTCGGAAATTCGACTATTTAGTCCCCGACAAATGCTTATGTTAAAATCTAAAATCCTTTCATCCACAAAAATTCAAAGTAGCCATTAGTCAATAAAAAATCCCGTGGTCTTTGGAGAGAGACATTTTTTAATGACAAGAATACCCTTATAGCTATATAGATAAAACCCAATTAGAATTTCTTCCTTCCCAAATCCATTGGCTGCATAATCTCTCCAATTTTCTACCCGAGGAAACTGATGGTCCTATTTAGCTTCAACGAAAGTCCCCACCTTGTCATCTTACCATATCTTCTTCTCATCTTCTGTCTCTATTTCTATTTGTGTTAAGTTATCGTTAGGTTATTTGGGTTCAAGAATGGCTACATCAAGTGGATCAATTGGTGTTTGGGATGGGAGATTGAGGAATGTCAACTACAGATGTGGTAAGAGGGCCAGCATAAGAATTTTAGAATCACTAGAAAACCCTAACAAGCCCTATTACTATTGTATAGATAATAGATGTGGTACATTTCGTGGGTGGTGTGAGCCAGTAACTTCTTGGACTGCCACTTCTACTGGTGAAAGCCATAATAATGAGTTAAGGGTGTCAAATAATGTGAAGTTGCTAGAGGAACTAAAGCTTGAAATTTTGAAGCAAAAGGAAGATTACAGATTGATGCAATGTAAATTAGAGAGAATTGAAGTAATTTTAGGCCATTTGAAAATGGTTATTGTTATGTTGATCCTTGTAATGGTGATGGTTGGATTGAAGGGTAATTAAGGTTGTATTTGTATAGTTTTGTTTGTAATAGTGATGGTGAAAGTGGGATTTTGGTTAAAAATGGGTGGTGCTAAATCTTATGTACTCTTTGTTAATAATGTTGAATTGTAATGAACTACTGATAATGTTCTAGTTGTGTTTGATAAAAATACAAGGATGTAATTGTTCAACGACTTAAAATGAGAAGGATTAAATTATTGTAGTAATTTGTATGATGAGGATGTAATAATATATATGTTTGAAATCTGAGAAACTAAACAGTATAAAAAAAAATACAAAAATCTGATAAAGTTCGGCCACAATTGCAAACATACCCTGTGAACTTATTAACAAGTTTGATTACTAAATGGCCATAAATTGGTAAATAAACAATCAAAATGATAGCAAACTAACAAATTATATTAAGCAACTTTTGAATTGCATTGATAAATATCCAAAATAAATATATAATTCCTTGATCATGTAAATAAATGTTACAACACACTCATTTTAATGATCAAGTCATAATAAACTCATTTACAACCACAATTGTGAACATATTCACAATCATAAGAAATTTACAACCAATATAATCCCAAAGGACTGCAAAAAATAAAAATAGTAACCTATTAGTTGCACATCTATCTAAGCCAAAAAGTAACCCAAATGGATGTACATAAAAACACAAAAAAAAAACCTATTGGCTGCACATTTTATCCGCACCCAAAAAGCAATTAATACTAAAAAAAAAAAAATTATCTCCCATTTCCTATGGCAGAGACTGTGGAATATCTGTATTTAGTGACTGGACTTCAGGAGGAATAGTTGACCAGGGGATATCATTTCTAATTTCTTGTGAGACACCGGTAGCATGTGACTCTGGGACACCATTTGCACTTATTGCCTGCTGTGACTGATTGCTTTGGCCCTTTTTCTTTCTTCCACTAGCATTCTAATAAAAGTTAGAGAAATTATTAGCATAAATATATCATTTTCTTCATTAAAATAGTAAAATAATAATATTATTGTACTTATTGCTATAGGTGCATACTAGCATGTCCTTTTGTTGTGACCCAATTGGTTACACCTTCCACAAATGATAGTAGCATTTCTTTTTTCTAGTAGCATTCCTTTTTTCTCTTTAGAGTAGGAGCAGGTTCTCTTTCCTTCCTCCTTCTTGCTTGCCTAGGCCTGCCAGGTTGCCTTTTCAGTGGTGGAAGGTCTAAGGCTGGAAATTCATCATCTGGTTCCAAGTCCCTTTGTGGAATTGGATGAATTGCTCCTTCATATACCTTAAGGTAATTGCTTATGTGGTAATCTTCATGGCCATAATCCTCAATATTGTCTCTCTTGTAGCCAATGGCACTAGCAGCATGTTTACATGGAAGTCCATTTCTATCCCACCACTCATATGAATATGTTTGCCTCTCCAAAGACACAACAAACTTACAAGGGCCTTCATGAACCTCAAATTCATCATTCCTACCAGGGATCAACCTAAGACACCTACTTTGGCTTATAATTTTATTCAAGCTCTTTTTGGTCCTTGGAGTGACTTTTTCCTTCCCAAATAGATGCTTTTTCATATCTTTTGTGAAATCTGAGCATACACTTATGCCTGATACTCTCAATCATTGTGATTAGTGGCTATCCCCTTAATTTCCCAATCCAACTATTAAAGCTCTCTATCATATTATTTGTGTAATAATCTGATTTTGCCTCAGGCCAAAATGAATGTCTGCTCCACTGTGAGAGAGGTATCTTTAGTAGCCAATCATAAGACTTTTCTCCCTTTTTGGTTTCAACACTTTCATATGAAGCTCAAATTCATAGCTATGTGTGGCCTTTGCAGAATTCCAAAAGTCATTCTTCAATGTGATACCAGGGAATTTCTTTTTGAAGTTGGTGTATAGATGTCTACAACAAAACTTATAACGTGCATTGGGGAAGTAATTCCCAATTGCTTCAATTAGCCCTTGCAAACACATAGATGTTAGATTTTCAATTATTTTTAAAAAATATATTTAAATAAAATTATCAGTCATTATATCTTTTATCGATCTGACATAAATGTCAAGGGCTTGTCTTCATTGCCTCCTCCAATGCAATGATATAAATTCTCCATGAAAAGTTCTAGCTATCTCCACATTCAGACTCTACTACTGCAAATGCCAATGGCAAAACTCCCTATTGCCATCCAAGGCAACAACGCATAAAAATATACTACCATAGGGCCCTTTAAGTGACATCCATCTAACCCTATGAAAGGCCTACATCCAGATAAGAATCCTTGTTTCACTACTTCAAACATAATGAATATCCTTTTAAACGCTAGTGGGTCATCATCAGTAGGCCTCAATTATATCTGAATTTTCATAATAGTACCAGGATTGTACATTTGCAAGTAATATACATACTTGTGTAACTTTCTGAAGCTAGTAGCATGATTTCCATCATTGAGTGATCTTGCTTTACACTTAGCCCTATATAGCTACCAATGACTAACTTCCACTCCCCATTTCTCCATTAGTTCATTATGCATTGGTTCATAGCTTATTTTAGGGTCTGCTCTTAGACTACTTGCCAATTGCCTTCCATCCAATAGTTGAATTTGGATTTTTATTCCCTGGTGGTCTAATGCAAATATGCTCAGGCACTAGTGTCTTAATCATGAAAGTAATATTATCAGCGGAGACTGAAGCATGAAATCTCCATGGATAGTATTTACCTTCACAAGTAGCAGTAATTCTTTCATTATCATTTTTAATCCTTCTAATTGTATAACCTCCCTGCATTGCATAATCTCTTAATACATTCCTCACTGCGGCAACATTGATGTGGACTATCGTAAGTGCATAGGTCATTCAAGCAGTATAGAAAAAGATATAGTTCTCACGAAGAGTTATGTTTTCAATTGAATTTTTTATGTAAAATAAACTAAGTTAAAATTGTATTTTAATCAAACAAAAAAAAAACAAAATTGAGAATTTGAATTTTAAGGTATGAAAATGCAAAACTAAACTCAAAGAATGACTAATTTAATAATTGACTAAATAAAGAAATTGAGAATATCAATAATGAAAACTGATAAAATGAGATTAAACTAAGCACTCAAAAGTAAAATTCTAAGTAATAATTGATAAAGGACGATTCTCGAGTTAAGGGTTCATATTCAAGTTAATTTGGGATTTTCCTAGCTAGCTTAATCTATGAAATCTATGGGTTTAAAGGAGACCAATTTTAAAATCCTTTGAAATCTCTTTCGATTGAGACAAAGAGTGCCTTAATTAACTTAATCCTACTTTTGTGGAGTTAAAATTAACCAAGACCCATTAGGTTTGTAACACCCCTCACCCGACTACAGTGTAGCCGAGCAAGGCGTACTACAATCGGTGCCGAAGCATCCTAACTTATCTTACTTTATTTTTTAAAAAATTTTATTCTCGTTATATTTAATATCGATTATTTTTCGACGAAGAAACTAATGGAGTTTCCTCTATTTTATTTTCGTTTGACGTGTTTTACTATTCATCTGTTTGAAAATTCACCAATATTTTCTAAGTATAATCTCATCCATACTCATATCATCATTTAAAAAATCATTATGTAATTCAAATCTATACTCATTTGTACAAATTCATTCATGCTCCATTCTTATAGCAAAATTCTCATATTTGCATTAATTTACATCATTTGCAATAATTAAATAAATCCTTAATTTACATGATATACAAATTAATTACAATTTGCTAGTTTACATTGCAATATAAGAAATAAATAGCATACACAAAATACATGATATGCTTAATGTGAGCCCTATCTACATGCATTGCTGAGGAGGTGACAACCTTGAATGCTCTGCAGATCAGAACTCCAAAATCTCTATTTAGTATTCGCTGGGCTTTAACTTCAGTACCTGCGCGAGGAAACAATTCCATCGCGCTAAGCATTGCTGCTTAGTGGTGCAATAATATAACAAGGAAATAATATACAAATAAAGATAGAAATAAAACATAATTTAAATAATTAAGATTTATTTATACTTCACATGCGGTTCTAAAATTTAATATGTTTTATCATAATTTAGTCTTCTTTGGAAGTGTTTATTTCGCCAATGTACAGTAATAATGTACAAAGAAAAATGTTCTAAAAATAATAAATTTATGTTTTTATTATCATGTAAGTCACATTTGCAATATTTATGTATGTTATAATTTTCTTTGCTAATCTTTTAGCATTTTCTCAATACTTTCTAGATTGTCTCAGATTATTTCATAATAAGTAAATTTTAATATCGGTCCAGTTCATTTCGATTCTTTCTAATAAATAACTATTCTAATTTATTTTAGGTCATCTTACTCATTTATTTTATTTAATTTATAATATTTTTAATTGCTAATATTCTTAACTTATTTCAATAAATTTCACTGCCCAAGTAACCTATGACAGTCAAGCAACCGATAACGTCGTTGGCACTGGACACCGCAGTGCCTCGGGCCGTCATACCATGGGACGCAGAACGTCAACCACGTATGCAGTCAGTATGGCTAAAAAGCCATGATAACACATAATCAGGCATAAAAGCCATGAATGTTGGCATAAAGCCATGAATGCGGGCATAAAGCCATGAATACGGGCACAAAGCCATGAATACAGGCATAAAGCCTTTCGCAGTACTGCTAAAACAATACCCTATTGGCATGCCAAACTATCCAATCTGACACACATGTCTAGGCAATTCAAGGGCACATAATATCATTAAATATTAATATATTGTGTTTTATGACTTTATTATTTCATGATAAATTTCATAATTTATACATTCATCATAATATTCATACATTCCTTACATCATTCCTATTGATCACAATTCACAACAATGGTGTTCATATACCATTGTACTCAAAACATTCTTCCTTTCTCTTATAAAGAAAACTAATGTTTAATTCATATTTTCATGTGATTCATTTATTCATTACAATATTTATATGAATTCATAACTCATACAAGGTGTTATTATCTTAATTGTAATGGAAACATAAATCCTAATGTGAACCTCATCCCATTTATACTCAACAATCCATCTAGGTTAATGTCATTTCATATTCAAGTGGTATTACTTATGTTTTATTAGACCTACTGGTAATGGGAATAAATCTTAACTATATACTCACATAACTTAAATGTTCATTAAGTCATTTAGGTGAATTACTATTTCTATTCCAAGTAATCCGTGAATGTTTCATGGATTCCAAATTTCATACCTTAATTTCCTCTACCAATTTAGTTATTATACTTTGTGTCTTTGTATTACTATTCACATTACTATTCCCTCAAATTGTTGACTTTTTAATTCATAATAAATTTATTGAACCTAAGTTCTCAAAGATACCACATTTTGCATTCAAAATTTGTTGGTATTGGTTGCCAATACCATTTCCAAGCTTAATGTTAATTGGGCAGAATTTTCAGTTTTCATGCCTTGTGTTTACTGTTCCATTGGTCAATTTTACAGTGGGAATTTGGCAAAATGATCAACATGAAAGTTGTTCCTTATTTTGTCTAGTTGAATTTCTTTTTTTGAATAACTCCATTTGGAGTTTTGTAGCTCAAGTTATGGTCATTTTACCATAACTGGCCGGAGTGACCTGTACCCAGATTTTCTGGGCAATTTGGTTCTGCCAGATTTGGTGACCTAAGTTTGGTTAGTAATTTGACTAGGTTATGGTCAGAATTTGGATTTGTGTTCTCATGAAAGTTGTTGGTCTATATCTCAGCTTGTTGCTGGTAAAATTTCAAGTCAATTGGACCTTTCTACACTGAGTTATGGCCAAATGACCAAACACTGTTCATTTGGTCATTTTGCCCAGGTAGACTGCAGGTCACCCGGATTAGGGCAAACTTTTGGTTCACTTGGTTTGGTTTTCTGGGCATGGTTTCTTCACCAAAGTTGTGCCATTATGTGTCTAGTTTCATGTCCAATTGGCCTTGTACCAATTGAACCTATACAACTCCATTTATAGCTGCCCCAACATGCTGGACTCACATTGAGACCTGCAGGGCCACTCAAGGCAGCATACCATTTCAATTCCAATACCACAATGGTCTCCAATTTAAGGTCAAAATTCATCAAATGGTCACTAATTGACCATTAAAACTTCCATTTACCATCAATATGGCTAAACCCTAATATAGCTCAAAACCCAAATTTTCAAATATCCATTCATGCACATACATCAATTCAACATACTTAATGATGTTTAAGTCTCATACTCATGTTCAAGACCACCCATATACAACTTAAATTCATTCAAAACTCATCAACACTTCCATCACTAAGGCTGCCAAAAATTTTAATTGGTCCATACATGGATGTGTTCTTTTAATTTTATGAATTTCTAACTAAATCCATATACCTAACTTCAAATTTAAAGAAAAAAAATGGAGAGATATGGCACTAACCTCACTTGTGTCCAACTTGCCCTTGCCTAAACTTTAATTTCCTTTCACTTCTTGGCTGCCACTATCTTCCTCAAGGTGTGGGATCAATTTTTATTGAAGTGATCTAGGGTTTTTAAGGTGAAATGGTGGGTGAACTCAAGCTTGGTGGAGCTTTAATGGTGGTTTCTTTCTTCTCTTTCTCTCTTTTTTCCTTTGTTACGGGTGATTGGGGAAGACAAGTGCAGATTGGTTTTCATTTTGTCTCTTTTTTTATTTAGTTTTTATCCCTTTTAAGAGGCTTGTCAATTTGTGATTGGGTGGAGAGTGTTTAATGACATCATATGATGTCATAATTCCTAATTTCTTTCATTTTTCTTTCCTTTTCTTTTCTACTCATTTCCAATTCAATTTTTAGTAATATTTATTCATATTTTAGATCATAATAATTATTTACTTAACTGGATAAGTCGGTTAAAAATCATCTCTGAAGACGAAATGACCAAAATGCCCTCCATTTGGCTTAACAGACTAAAATTGTCTGTACCGATTGAAAAATTTTTCTAAACCTTTTCTTGGCATTCTAATGCCATAGAACCCTCAATGACTCTTCTCTGGAGTCTCAAAAATTATTTTATAATTTTTTCCCTGGGTCTAGGGCTCCTAGTTGTGAGAACCGCAACTTCCCACTGGGTTACCCATCTCTAGGGCACCGGCTCATTTAACTTGGTTGTATTTTATTTCTAAAATTTTTCCTAAATTTTTCTTATTAATATTTGAGTTATTTATGACTCCTCACTCTAGTCTAATTATTTTTCCAGACGTTCTAGCTGTCCAGACCGACACCGGTCACCGGAACAGTAGAATGTGCAGAATTGTTACTGTGAGGGTGTTACAAGGTTCTTTAATCAATCTATTAATCCCTCTTAATCCTTAGTTTATTTCTAGATCTAAGCTAATTAAGTCCAATTTCTTGATTATCTATCACTTGGTCTTCTCCTTTCGGTTCTTCAATCAAGGATTATGAACATAACTTAATGGGGCAATTCATTAAGTATGTGAATAAGCATACAAAAAATGGATTAAACCTCATAAATTTCATTAAATTGAGAATAACTCAGTTCAAATCAAATATTACATCCCTAACTCCAGAATCAAAATAAACTACTCACAATTCATATTCATTACAAGAAAATCAAAGTAGAAGAAGGAATAAAACATGAAAAATAAACTAAAACTGAAAAAGCCCGATAGATGGCGTGAAGAAATAGTGAAGAAGGAGAAGAATCCAAGCTGTTGCAGTCTAAAAATAGCGTGTGCCTCCCTTTTCTCTCTCTTCTTTTTTCAATCTTTCTCCTTATTCTTCTTTTTATAGCAAAAAGTGATGTAAGCATGCTTAAATACCCCTGAAAAAAAACCTTAAGATAGGCTAAAAATGGATTGGAATAAGGTTGTTACATGTGTGAGAATATTTGCTTCTTCAGCTAATTAATGAGGAAGTGCACAGGCTGTACATATTTCGGCATGTCTGGTAATTTTTTGTGAAGATGCACAACTGACCTCCACAAGCTATGCAGCATGTTGTACAAGTTTCGACAACTTCAAATGTCTTTCGTAAAGGTGCACAGGGGACCTGCACAAGCTGTGTGGTACATTATGCAAGTTTCAGTAATTTGAAAATTCCTTCCATGAAGCTGCACAAGGTAGGCGTGAAAAGTGCACAAGTTGTACAATACGTTGTGCAAGTTTCGACAAATGCAAGATTTCTCTCGTGAAGCTGCATAGGCAACCTTTATAGGCTATGCAGTCCCTTGTGCATATTTTAGCAGGTCCAAAATTACTTCTAATTTCTATACAAAAGCTGTACAGGCTATGTAGCAAGTTGTGCAAATTTCGATAATTCTTATATTCTTCAATTTTCAAGTTTCATTTTGGTACTTTTGGACCTGGAAACCACTTCTCACTTGCACAATTACCCTTTGGTCCCTCAAAAACACTTTTTATCTACAAAATAAAAGCAAAATTATAAATTAGTCCAAAAATTAATAATTATGCAAAAGTAACTAAATAACTATTAAAATTAACTAAAATTCACTAAGAAATCAATAAAATGGTTATGAAATTTAACCTAAATGACTGTATAAAATACATGTATCAAACATGTTCAAATATTTTTCCAATTTTGAACTGAATTTGATCTCCACTTCTATGTCGATAAGGGTCAGAGTATACTCCTCTAAATGGATCTGTAAATATCCTATTTCTATGCTTCTTGTCATATTCTTCATGTTTAGAACCCTTTATTTCAGTATCCTTCCCACTATCCAAATCAGACAAACCATTATTATCTCCATAAATAACATCATTATCTACATCTTCAGTACCAACCCCATCTCCATCATTAGTACTATCTTATTCCACCCCTGCAGGCTGCCAGTCTACATCTTCACTATCAGATAACTCAAATACATTTTCTTCATTGTTATCACCATCACTAACTTGGCCTCTCCTATCGCCACTATTACCTACACGTACCTCTGCCCTGACCTGACCATTACTACCCTTCTTATCCTCCATTTCTATACCTTTCATTTGATTATAGCTGAAAAAACTCTCAATACCTTGGCTTACATGGACTTCATCATTCATATGTCTGGTATTACTTGGTCCCTCACCATTCCCTGGAGGAATTACATATAAACCAACTTCTTTTGAGGTAATAGTCAAAGTTATGGTGGGATTATCTTTATACAACTCAAATACTAACATTAAATCCCAATCATCCTCAATTTTCATCCCATTACCACAACTAATATCCACAAAATCAGACCCAATTTCAAATAGTTGTTATACATCACTCAACACACTAATTTATGAATACTTATCAACAGGAACATTCTTAATCTCACCTTCTTCACCTCTAAACTTACAAATCAAATAATAGTATTTAGCATAATCCATTTTTTTACTGTAACATTGAACAAAAATACATTTGCATTTTAAATAAACCAATATTTACCAAGTCATATTGAACATAAAAAACACATTTACATAGCCATTCACTAATCAAACCTGTTGCAAAACGCACGATATACCCGAGCATTCACTTTTGGTTTAACTATGGTATGTAGTGAAGACAACTATTTTAACTATCCTAAATAATACATTTTTTATGAACTGTCATAGTGTAGACCCTTATTTTGTGATGAATATATGCATTGAGGCTGTGGGAAATTCGATGATGAAAAATTATATGACTGTAAGATGTAATTAGAGGCATGGAGCTGAATTATTAATTCGGTGGCATGATCTTGAAATAATAATAATAATAATAATAATAATAATAATAATAATAATAATAATAATAATAATAATAATAATAATAATAATAATAATAATATTTTTTTTGGGAAATTAATTTAATTAAATTTAAATAAAATTTTTTGTTTAAATTTAATATGGGTAGTTCTTAAATGGATCTAATTAAGTTTAATTGAGCCCCATGGGCCTAAGAAAGCCTAGTTAGGAATTTTAAATAGGACTCATTTAATTTATTTTCAGAAAATAAATTAAAAAAATATCTTTTTCTCTATCCTTCTCCCATACAAACTCTCTCTCCCCCTTGGCTCCACTCTCTTTCTCACTCTCTATTGGTGCCACCCCCTTTCCTTCTCTTCCTATTGGTTGGAACACCTCACCCATATCCCAGTCTCACCCAAATTCCTCAATCCCAGTTGTTTAAGTTATCTGAACCTTATCACACTAGGACTTCAAATCCTACCACACCTCTTCCCCACTCCCTATCAGTGCCTTCCCCTTCCCCTTCCCCTTTCTTCCTATTAGTTGAAACACCTCATCCATATCTCAGTCTCACCCTAATTCTGTAATCTCAGTTGTTTAAGTTATCTGAACTTTATCACCCTAGAACTCCAGACCCTATCACACCTCTCTCCCAAAATCCTATAAATACTGTAACATCCTCACTTACGTAGTCTGTACGTTATACTGTTTCGATGACTAAGATTGTCCAGGCAGACAGCCAGAGTACAGACAGCCAGAATGTGGATAGCCAAAATACAAACAGTCATAAATGTCTGAAACTACACTTCGATAATAGTGAACAGACATAAATTGATGAAATAAATAAAAAAGAAAATACAAGAAAAATTAAGGAAAAATAAAAGAGAGGAAATAAAACTAGGTTAAACGAGCCGGCACCGTAGCGATAGGTGATCGCACCAGAAAGTTACGGCGAAGGCAATTGCCGACCCCAAGACTGCGGGAAACTCTCAGAAATAATTTTTAAGACATAATTAAAGGCCTATAGAGGTGTAATTGACATTGAACATATCAAAAAAAATTAATGAATTAGTACAAATAAAAATGAAAAATCGAGAAACCAACAAAAATCAGTGTTACCTAAAAATCGAGAATATAACCCGAAGAGGGGCATTTTGGTCGTTTAACACCTAGAGTTGACTTTTAACCTAAATGTCCATTAAAAATAAGTAATGTTAAACTTTGAAAATGTCATGAAAAATAAGAAATGTGGTACATAATGTAAATAGTAGAAGTTGGTGGCATAATTGCAAAATTAAGGAACTTGGATTATTTAAATCATTAATTAAACTTTAGTGCTCCACTAACCTCAAATTATGGGACCTAAATAAACCATCTTGGATAGAATTATAAGTCATCTTCAACCTTACAACAACCTAGCTGAAACAAACACCATGGAAGCCACCATGGCCGAACCTTTCACAACCACCATGGCCGAACCTTTCACAACCACCATGGAAGCCACCATGGCTGAACCTTCCACAACCACCGTGCACCCATGTTCAAGCCCTTGTTCCTCCATAATTTCTTCATTAATTCTTGTCTACTCAACTTGAGGAAGCTTTTGGGAGCAAAAAAGGAAGGATTTGGTGAAGTTTTGGGAAAGCTCTCAAGAGGTAAGTGTCCAAACTTCCTACCTTTCTTTGGTATTCTTGATATTTAGGTTAAGGGGAGTTGATTGGTATTGAAATTTGAAAGAAATTATTGAGTTTGCAATCTGCCCATTTTCGGCAGCCATGGAAGGTGAGCTTGCTTGAGTTTTTCTTACACTAAAATGATGGGAATTAGTGTTGATTAGGTGAATTTGATGTATTGATAAATTATCTCCCATGTATGTATATTGAACACTTGAAATTAGGAGTTTGGAAAGTGTATTTGAGAGCCTTGGCAAATGGCCAATTTCGGCAACCTTGAAATTCATGGATTAATGTTTGATTTCATGAATTTAAATGATGAATTATGGTATTGATGGATTAAGGGTAGTATATATAAGAAATGGTTGGAATTGTATGTAGTAAAAGTAAGTAATTTCATGTGTATGTATATGTTGAATTAAACTTTGAGAATTAGGATTATAATATGTGCATTGAGCACTTGTGTATTCTACCCAAATTGACATAATTGATTTGTGATTAATGAGTATTAGAAGTGTCATGTATGCTTATTTTGAGTTTGGAAGAAGGAGGAGATTGAAATTGGGAGTGCTTATTGCTTGCAGGTTGAGTTATTGTTGAATCCAGTAGCTTTTTATTGCCATATGTCCCTTTGTGTTGCCCCAATTGGTATGAAGTCAATTGGAGGTGTTTTGGGACATCCAAACCTTCATTTTTCAAGAAGAAACCCTGCCCAAATTTTGTTCATAGGTTGGACAAATTTTGGCTTGAATACAGGTAGCTTGCTGGATTAGGCTCAGAATTGACCATATGAACAATATGCGTTCATATGGCCATAACTTGCCCTAGGAAGGTCAGAATGACCTGAATTTGGAACTATTGAAAAGCTTAGACACAGGGGAACACTTTTCATAGACCACTTGACCCAGTTTTGCCTTTAACCAAGTCAAACTGTTAGCACAAGTTGGGTCCCCAAAACTGCCAACTCAGAAATTGACCAAAACACTGTTCCATTGATATGCTTGACTAGTTTTGGCAAAAATACCATAACTTGATCTCTAAAGCTGCAAATTGAGTGAAACTAGTGCCAAAAGTTTTATAAGACATAGTACAATAATTTTTATATTTTGACTAAGCTCCAGAACCCATTGCATCCTAGGGAAAATATTAGCCAAAGTTAGGAATTGAAATCTGGAAAATGTTAAGTTGAACCCAGAATGCCATTGATACCCGTGTGTTCAATTGGCCATAACTCACTCAAAACAAGTCCAAATGACCTGAAATTTATATCAATGGAAAGATTAGACACAGAGCTATAATTCTTATGAAGACACCAAAGCTCAGAAATGACTAGAACCAAGTCAATTTGCTTGCCCAAGTTAGGGTACCAAATCTGCTAGAATTGAGTTTGACCTAAAAATGACCTAACTTTGCATAAAAAATGCAATCTGTCCAGCTTTAGTAAATTAATCATATCTCAGTCTATAAAACTCAGAATGATATGAAATCAGTGGCAAAAATTCAATAAGATATAGACCTATAAATTTTCTTCTTTGACCAGAAACTAAAAACTAAGAAAAATAGAACATTTAGCTAGAACAATCTAGCATACCAAAACTGAAAATTTGACATTATCATGCAATAAGTCTTAGAAATAAAATTGGCAATAAATGCCAACTTGTGAGAATTATAAAATGTACTATATTAGCAACATATTGAGATGCCAATTGTGACATGTTGATACTAGAATCAACCTATCCATGATGCATAAAAAGGTCAACATTTTTGTTGATCAGTGAAAGGCATGATGACCTATAAACCCTAAAAATAAAGAATTAAATATTTAAGCTTGTAAATGCCCTAATCTTGCCTAGTTGACTAGTTTGGATAGATTGGTATGCCAATAGGATACTGACAGCTGTACTGTAAATGGCTTCACACCACTCTGTGTTTTATAGCTTATTATGCCACACTGTGATTTTAATAGCCTATGGCTATACGGATTTTAATAACCTATGGCTATACGGATTATGTTATTATACTCGGCTTATTGCCCGATTTATTATATGGCTTCTTAGCCACACTATTTGTACACTGGGAGATACTTTATGATCGATAGTGTGATGGCCCGAGGTACTAGATAACCAGTGCTATATTAACCGTTTATCCAGTTTGGTCAGTGTATAGGCTACACGGGCAATTAACTTAAGTATTATTAAATTCAGACAGCTATATTAAGTGTAGTGACGTACAGTACAACCATATTAAGTAAAAATGAAATATTAGCAAATAAAAGTATAAATGGCAATAAAAGAATAATCTTAGTAAAGATTACTGAAATATTAGACTGCAAAGAATATTGACACCATAAATTCATAAATGATTAAATTATTCTATTTTAGTGTATTTCTCTTTATGATTGGCACCACTAAGTAGAATTGCTTAGTGCATTGCTTTTGCTACGCGTAGGTATTGGAGACACTGCTGGGGAGCCCAGCCGACCTACAACCGGGTGAGAGATCAGATCTACACAGGAGTCTAGAGTCATCTACACTGCATTACATACATGGTAGGACTTAGGGATTCTTGTGTTTTGCACATCTTTTGTATTTTGAAATTTGGCTCTATAATTTGTAATATTATGGAACTTTAATATTTGTAATAATTTGTATATATTAAACTCATATGAAGATTTTCTGGATGTATTTAAATTATTATGGACTGTATTATGGAACTGTTTAAATACTATGAAAGTCTCTTGACTTTACTGAGACCTTGAGATTATGTACAAATTTGGGATTTGAGAATATTATATTGAACTATTTTTAATAGGTGTAGAAGGACTGTTTGTCCAAAATACAGATGGCACGTTGCCGGATTTGTATTAAAATTTTGCAACACTCAGTTTTATCAAAACATAAAATAATAAACAATCATGATATAAATTTCACACAACTGTTTCCTAAACCAAATTGAGTATTCAGAAAATAAGATAATCATATAATAGGTGCTTCGGCACGCCGTGTGGCACGCCTTGCTCGGCTATACTATAGACGGGTGAGGGGTGTTACAAATATCCTACTGAAAAAAAAAGAGAAAAAGAGGAGGAGGAGAAGACAAAAAATAAAAAAAAAAAAGGAAAAAAAATTTAAAGAGAGAAATAGTCAAACTTTCTTTGAGTTCTTCTTTCTTTTTTGCGATATTTCTTGAAGCCCTAAGGTAAGTACCAAAGAGGACATTTGCGTGGAGCTTATATGGAGCTAAACGGGAGTAAGCCAGGGATCTCATTGCCATACTAGAAGAGATGACCCTTTTTTAAGGGTAGCTTGCCCCAATGGCAACTGCAATTACTAACAAATAAGTAATCCTAAATTCCTAGAATAACCATTGGCATGAAATTGTAGTAATAATAGGATTTTTATTTAGTAAATTAAAATTAACTTTATTTTTAATTTAACTGACTTTTGCATATAGTTAATTTAAATAAATACTTTGTAAATTAAAATTAATCTTGTTTGTAAATTAAACTAACCTTGGCATGTAAAATAAATTTAATTTAATACTTGGTAATTGTAAAATAAATTTGCATGTTAAAAATCTTTATTAGGTTGTGATTGTCTAGGCCTTATGTGATGTTAGAATAAATTACACATATACATAATTAATTTAGTTTAATTATTCTTAGGGTAACTTGGTGAAAAATTAATTAATTAGGTAAAATAGAAACTTAGGGTTATTTAAAATTGAATTTGTTTGTAAATTAAATTCTCAATAATAAATTAATTTTTGTCATCTGGTAAATATCATTTAAATAATTAGTAACCCCATAGATAGGAATTACTTGTGCATGAAAATTGTTTGTAAATAACAACCCTTTCGTGAATTACTTGCTTGTGTAGGATTAGAATTGCATTTTTAGGATAAAGTTTAATAAATGAATAATAAACAAGACTTCTAGAAACGTTAGTAGAGGACTAGCACTCGAATTAACGAGGTTAGACCAAGAGTAAGGGGTGCCTAACACCTTCCCCTTACGTACCTACTATCCCGAACCTAGACATTGAGCTATGGTAATGACAGTTGTGAAAACTCTGCAAGAAGTAAGTTGCCATCCATGACCCTCGAAAGATACACTGAATATGTCCCGGTTATTACCCGGGTGGCGACTCCTGTATATCTATACCTTCGTGGCATAAATCTTTAGTACCGTGGTAGTGTTATGGGAAGACGGTACTTATCAGTGGTTTGATTCTATTAGGATTGTATGAAGTGCATGTCTAGGAAATACTGTCTAAGGAGGTGGTACTTAAGTGAGACCATTGTGACTCCACCATCTTTTCTGGGCATTACCTGATGCATTTTATATAATTCTAGCAGATGATATTTCGCCTCACACCCCCGCTCCTACACATAGTGGTCGTAATAAACAAACCCTTAAATGCATAGTAGCACACCCACAATGAGGACCACATCCACAACAATAAACAACTGACATGAAAAGAGAAACATAAAAATAAAGTGTATAACAGAACATACCTTCAGCAACGATAGTCTACTCCTTCCCTTTAACGCAAACAGCAAAATTCAACCACCGATTTCTCTCTTTGGGATGTTTGATAAATATATCAAGGTGCTTATTTTCAAAATGGGGAAAAGAAAATGCAACCTCTCGTCATTAGGGAAAGCAACTGCGGAGATAGAGAGAGGGACTATGATTTTGATGAAAGTGTTAGAATTTTCGTTTACCTTAGGTTAGGAAGGGTTTTTTCCACTTTTCAAGTGCCCCTAACGGAATCTTTAAATCAAAATAGGTGGAAGGACCTGAATTTTAGCAAAAACATTTGTCAAGGACTAAATAATTGAATTTCTAAAATCCTGGGACCAAAACATTATTAGTGACGAAATTCAAGGATTAAATTATAAATTTCCTGAAATAAAAACATCACTTAAAAAGAGAAAGTGAAGTAGTAAACTAGCACGT
The DNA here is from genome assembly GCF_030052815.1 of Hevea brasiliensis. Lineage (NCBI taxonomy): Eukaryota > Viridiplantae > Streptophyta > Magnoliopsida > Malpighiales > Euphorbiaceae > Hevea > Hevea brasiliensis. The sequence goes on along the minus strand of NC_079504.1, from coordinate 29,117,977 downwards.
TACTCTCTTGCTTCACAAAAGAAAATAATACAGAACAATTAACAATTTAACGTCACATAAATTTCGTGGTGTAATTAGCAAAATTAAAATTAAAAAAAAAAAAAGGCTAAAAGTTTGGAATTAGATGTAGATTTGTCAATGGGCTGGGCTGAAATTAACCACATCATTGTCTTATAATGATATTGGACTATGCTCCGCCTTCAAGTTCAACTCCAATTAAGTTTAGCTCCAGCCGACTAAGGCATTGGGTCTCTAAAAATGTTGCAACCATTCAAATTACAAATCACTTTTTTTTTAATATTATTTAATTTAAAACGAAGAACATATGTAATAAAAAAATAATTTATTAACTAATTAAAAATATACTCTATTTAATATACATTATAAAATAAATTTCATTAATTTCAAAATTAATTTATTAACATAACTAATTTAAATTTAATCAAATAATATAAGTGAAGAATATATTAAAAATTAAATAAAATGTATTATTTTTATTATATTAATTATAATTTTGAATTATGTAAAATAAAAGTAAATTTTTATTTTTTTTATTATATTAATAATTATTATTTTATTAATAAATTAAAATTTTTGAGACTAAATTATTTTATATTGAAAAACAACAACCAATTTGTTAATATAATTTAAATATAAAACAAAATCATTACACAAAAACAATCTAATAACTGAACTGTGAGTTTTGTTATAATTCAGGGATTTAGTCATAACTAATCTTAAATAAAATATCAGATACTTAATTGCTTTATAGGGCACTTTTAATTATTTTTACTATAATTAATGATAAATTAAATGAAGATGAAATTATTAAAGAAATAAAAAATTAAAAATAATTTATTTTATTTTAAAAATATATAATTAAATTATTAATTTTAAAAAATTATTATAACCTACATACATAAAAAAATAACATAGAGGGCAATTAAAACTAAAAAAAAATATTCAAATTTTAAATTCTACTTGAAGATTGATGAAACTATGAGAGAATTTTTAATAAAAAAAATTTTAATTATTAAGAAAAATGATGACAATTTTTTTTAATTAAATGATGCATTTTCTTTGTTAATTAACAAGACAAATTATTATTATTAGTTAATGATGACTTAATAAAAAATAAAATTTAATTCTTAAAAAAATAATGGCATATTTTTTGTCCTTAACAAGTGATGGTCGCTTTTTTGTCTTCATTAATGACAGATTAACTATGGAATTTCTTTGACACACTTAAAAAAAAGGTCTATTCATATTACAAAATTAATATGATTTCTTTTTCTTGCTACTTATTGGTTTTAAGAAAAAGCAAATTTTCGTTGTTAATTTATGAGTAATATATGAATTAGAAATTAATTTTTATTTATTATTCTTTTACTAAATTTCTTTTATAATTAGTGAATCTTAAACAACAAATGTATTTAATTTTGAATGTATAATAAATTATATATAAATAAAAATTTATTTTTAAATTACATTTCAAAATAATTTTTTTATTAGTGTGAATATTTTCTTCTTTTTTTTTAATATAATTTTACGTTTTTGTGATGCACAATAATATTAAATCGGCAAATTTCACTATAAAATTCTTAATATTGTCTTTTTATTTAGAAAAGAAAACTATGGAGTATTTCATGAGTTTTATGTCGGACGGCTTTAGAGTTTATATACTATAAAATAATGTAATAAAATATATAGAAACAATCTAATTAATGCCTTTCTCTAATTTAAAAGGTATTATATTGCAATCGAAGGAGTGAAGCTGAGTTAATTGAAATTGATGTGCCTCGTTTTACATTTTAGTTACTAATTAAATTAATAATTGGACTTTACTTTCTTAGATCAATTGTTTCTTAAAAATAAGACGGAAAGCAGCATCCTAAATAATAAAACAACTTAATTCATTAACATTTTTAAGAAAATAATATAATTTATATATTATTTTTATATAAAATGAGATGCAAATAGACTATCTCACCCTTTTAATAAAAAAAAAATACTCATTATATTCATATTGATTAAAAAAATTTCCCACAATCTCTTGCTAATTGGAAGGATTTGGAAAAAAAAAATTGGTTAAAGGATCTTTCTAGATTTTCTTTTTGGAGGAGATACTTCCTGTATGAGTGAGTAAATAGAGAGAAAATGGCTGAAGGTTCCCTTTTGGAGATTGACAGCTTAGAGTTTGCCCATTAATGTTTAGGGTTAGGGTTGCATGCGAATGGTTATCTTAGGTCTTAAATCGAATTAAAAAATTATGTTAAATTAAATTTATTTTTAGTTCTTTATTACGATATAAATCAAATTTATATTAAATTGAAAATCGATTTTATATATTTTTTTATAATTTTATATATATATATATTACACATAATCTTACGTTATCTTTTATTTCTTTATTTTTAAATAATTTTAACAATAAATACATGAAATCATCTTATAATCAATCATTAATTGATTATAAGCTACTATTACATTATTTTATATTTATATATTACATAATTAAGAAATAATTAAAAGGTAAATGCTATATATAATATATTTATACTATTATATTATATAATATATTTAATTTTAAATTATATATTTAATTTATAATTAAAAAATATATAATTTAGAAATAATTAAAATTATATTATATCACATATTATGTATTAACAATTAACTTTAAAGCTTAAATATTATTAAGTATGACTTTCTATAAAAATAATTATATAAAATTATTCTAAGAATTAAAATCTGAACTGTATGAAAAATAAAAAATCAAATCCAAACATTAAAGAATTAAACTAGAACTATACTAAAATTTTAATTCCATTTTGTTATTAGACAAACCCAAAATTAAAATTAAAACTACACACCCCTACTCAGTGTATAAAGCTTACGTTTGAAACTTCTACACGAATGTATGGATATGAATTGCTAAGCACAGTTGATAGCCTTTAACTAACCGACTCTCATAGGTCAGCTTGAATCTATATATATATATACACACACACACTGGATGATATATAAATTTTGCTTTCTTCATATGCTTTTGTCTTTTTGTTATTTTTGTTAATTAATTTAATCATTAATTATGAGGTTAAAAGGTGATTAATAAGGAATAAGAACGTTAATGATAGCAAAATTTATAATGATATAACGTTAATAATTTATGTTAGAGTACTAAGATATTTTCAGTCCTCGTTAACGATAAAAGTTGAAAACATAGAAAAGAGGAAAGAAAACTTAGAGAAATTTCTATCTATTTTTTTTTTAATTTAAGAATTAAGTGGTAATTATACAAATAATACATGGATAAACAAGTAATTTAATCCAAAAGAAAAAAAAAATCACATTAACATCTATTTTTGGGTTGATTAAACTTAAACACATATTGAGTGAAGTTGGCTCAAGCAAATGTTCAAAATAGACAAGGGCAGCCACAAATAATTAATAGGATGGGGATCAATCAAACTGTTGAATTTCTGGCTTTTGTGCTTTGTACCCATCGATCGAAGAGTTCATGTCATGAACGCCCAGAAATTTTTTTATTTTTTATTTTTTAAATTTAACTCAGCTCATTAGCTCTGTAATTTTCCTTTATATATCCACTATTCCAATAATCACCCAAACACACTCTTAATTTAATTACCTTCCTAATTACATACTAATCAAACGAAGAGATGTCCTACAACATCCCATGGAAGGCTCGCATCCCATTGTTCATATTTTCCACCGCCGTTTCTGCCTCTTGCAGGCCTAACTTCACCGTCAACCGCCGTCTCTGGAGCTTCTTCGACTTCAAAGTCCCTGCTTCTCAAACTCCTCAAAATGGTGTCAAAACTTCCGATATCATCATTGACTCCTCCCGTGATCTTTGGTTCCGCCTTTACGTCCCTTCCTCCGCCTCCAACACCACTAGCAGCCCTACAATCATCTACATGCATGGCGGAGGATTTTGTTTCTTCACAGCGGACTCTATAGCCACTGAAATGCGCTGCCAGAGACTTGCGTCTGAACTAGAAGCCATTATTGTCTCTGTCAACTACCGGCTTGCTCCGGAGCATAGGTTTCCATGCCAGTACGAGGACTGCTTTGATATCCTCAAATTTATCGATGAGAATTTTGGTTGTTTACCTCCTTCTGCTGATCCAAACCAATGTTTTCTGGTCGGAGATAGTGCCGGCGGGAACCTGATCCACCATTCGGCCATCAGAGCAAGTGGGTATGACTTCCAGAAGTTGAAGATAATTGGCTTAATATCGGTGCAGCCATTTTTCGGTGGAGAAGAGAGGACAGAATCGGAGATCCGATTGGTTGGAACTCCGGTTCTAAATGTGAAGCTTGCGGATTGGTTTTGGAAGGCGTTTTTACCAGATGGGTCGGACCGAGACCACCGGGCAGCGAATGTTTTCGGACCCAAGTCGGATAATATATCGGGTGTGAAGTTTCCTGCTATGCTTCTTGTGATTGGAGGGTTTGATACATTGCAAGATTGGCAAAGGAAATACTACCAATGGATGAAGAAAGAAGGAAAACAAGTGTATTTGGTGGAATATCCGAATGCAATCCACGGGTTTAGTGGGTTTCCGGATCTACCCGAATATTCATTGTTCTTCAAGGAGATGAAGAATTTCGTAAAAAAACAATACAGGGGCATAATTTAACTAAAGCTATGTTTCTGAATTTCTCTATAAAATTGTGTGATTTTGAGTTGGAATATTAATAATTTTGATAGGTTAGAGATAGGGTTACTCAACAAGGCTCTTCAATAGTATTACACATAGTATCTATCAAGAATGTTAAATAATTTTATTTTTTTAATTTGGAAGAAAGTTAAATGATTCATAATAAAGTTTGGCTTACAAAATGGAATAGCTCTTTTCTTTTCATAACTTTCAATATAAATAAAAAAAAAAATTATTTTTTTATTTGACTTATAGGATTTAGAATTAAGTTCCAAACATTATATACAAATAAGGATTTTAATTAGATCGTAAAATAAAAAAAAATTGATTTTTTGATGTAATTAGTTTAAAAATATTAATTAATTAATTAATTTTTTAATATTATTGATGATTAGATAAATTACGACAACGTGAGACTGAATTCCCTCGTTAATATGGTGAGAATTTTTCATCAATATGTTAACAATTGTAAATTATATATATATATATATGTGTGTTTCATATAAATTTCATAATATTGTTTTACAAGAAATTACATTATTTTAGTAATATGTGATATCACATATTTATTTCTCTTTAGTTTTTTTTTTTTTTTTTTTTAGTTTTGTCCCCTCCCCCCCCCCCCCCCCCCCCCTCCCACCCACCCCCCTTTTTTTTTTTTTTTTTTTTTTTTTTTTTGCTTTCAACCAGAGTATTTATTGCATGGAGCCGTTAGATATCTCCATTGATGACTTATGCAACAACACAAATATGTTGTCTTGGGAAGAAGTAACTCTAGAGTTGAATCAAGACGATCAGGCTGCCACGTTCTTATGCAAACTTATCTTGGTTGGGCTAATCGTTGCTGCAAAAAAAATTCTCGATCATTCATGTGTGGAATGTGCTTAAACAGTTCTGGAATCTTGCTTTTGATTTTCAAGTTTCTGCCATTTCTGAGAAGCAAAATACCTTTCTCTTCACATTCACTCATGAGAGAGATAAGACCAGAGTCACCACTGGTATTCCATGGTCTATCAATAACCATCTTCTGGTTCTCTAAAATTGGCTACCTGAAAATAAAATTGAGGATCTCAATTTCTCCTTCTGCCCATTTTGGCTACAAGTACACGGATTGTAGTTAAATCAGATAACAAAACAAAATGCCATCCAAATTAGAAAGATTTTCCACAAGTTATTGGATATTGATTTTGCCTCCTATATGGATGTGTCTATAATTGAAGGGTTCACCAATAAAAAGCCAGATGGGAACGATTGTTGGATTTTTGTTACATGTGTGGCCTCATTAGACATCAAATCTAGAACTGCCCAAATGTTGCCATTGTAACGGGTCTTCAATATAAAGGAAAAAGCCAAGAATTTGGCCCATGGATGCGTACTGAGATTTGGTCTTCCAAGCCACGACAATAAGCTGGCACAGAGGTTCCAATGGTGAGATCAATGGTTCATTCTCAGTCTCTCTCTATTCCAGAACCCTCTATGGCGTAGAATAGCTAACACCCACATCAGAGTACAAAGCACTTCTCCCAAGATGATCAGAGCCAACCCATAGCCATGCCTTCTACATCATATCACAACCGCCTTTCAGCACCCTAAACATCAACTACACAAGTAGAGCCTCCTGACATCTCCTCCTTAAAGCTCTCCTCAGATACCATACCTCCCCACAACCAATCACCATCTTAGCCCCAATGTGTCCAAGCTCTTACTTTTGAGAAAATAATGACCACAAGCAAACTGACCCTAGTTCAATCCAAACCTGTGGAAAGTTTCCAAAAGCCAATTTCACTAGATCTCTCTAACAATAGGCTGATAAATGTTCACTTAAATGGAAGTCTGAACCTTTTACACTTGAAAACTCCAAAAAAGCTTGAGAAACCCAAGAAAACCCGAACACAAATCCTTGGCCTCATTTTACCCCTTTAACCAATATTTCAAGAGCTGAGCTAATTGGAAAGCCCATCCATATTCCCCCCAGTAACCCTGTCATTGCCTTACAAAATATACAAATCCCAAACCCAAGACCACAATTGTCTAAGCCAAGCCTAAATCCTAATATACATCTCTTGGGTTTTCATAATCCTTTGCATAATGATACCACAAAAAAGACTCAGCCAAGAAGGCCAAAATTGAAAAACTTGCAAGGGAAAATATCAAGATCTATTCTGATTTCTGATGGAACATGGGTTGAGAAATAACCAAAGACAGCAACAAGTGAGAAACATGGTAACGATCATAACAGTAGCAGTCTTCTAATTGCCTCTAAGGCTCCGGTAGCTAGCCCAAAGCCACCAAAGATGCAATGACGATCCTAAGCTGGAATTGTCAGAAGACCGGGTAATCCCTAACAATGAAGACCCTCAGAGAACTAACCTCTATTAATAAATCGGGATGTGTGTTCTTATAAAAAAATGAAGAAAAAAAGTGCTTTTTGGATCAATGGAAGAGTAGATATGGTTTCAGAATTCTATTTATGTGGAGCCGCAATGAATGTTTGTTGGGTTGTGCTTGTGGTGGGATGATGCATTTCAATTTTCTATTCTTCAAACCTCTAATCGATGGATTGATGGATTAGCGGAGAATGGTCAGTGGCATGTAACTTTCACATATAGGAATCCTGATTCCAAGGGAAGGAAAGGCTTCTTACATGATTTGAAGAAATTGGAGATTACTGGAATGCCATGGCTTCTTATTGGAGATTCAAATATTTGTAGCTCTACTTTGGATAAATTGAACACCGAGGTATAAATTCCCAAATTGCCTCTGCTTATCATTCTTTCTTATTTGATTGTGCTCTTCAGGAGATGGATTTCAAAGGCAGGAGATTTACATGGTCAAACAAGCAATATGGGCATGCGAGAATAACAGAAAGGATTGATAAAGCCATCTTTTACATGGAATGGAGGGAACTTTTTCCTTAGGCCCAACTCATTCATGAGAAATTAGTGGGTTTGAACCATAGACCATTGGTTTTGCTCCTCCATCCAGAAAAACAAAGGTACCAAAAACTTTTCAACTTTGATCTAAGATGGGCACAAGTAGATGGATGTGACGAAATTATTGGGCAAGTATGGTCTAAGCAGGAAGGGAGCAATTTGTCCCAAAAGTTGTCTTTTTGTAGAAATGCTTTGTGCCATTAGAGTAAGTTAGCTGCTGGGAATTCGAAAAAGTGAATCAAGGAACTAGCGAGTCAATTGGATGATCTTATGTCTACAAATTCTCATATAGAGGTAGGGGCTGATATTGAGGAAACAAAGAAGCTTCTTAAAGAGCAATAGCAGCTTGAGGAGATCTATTAGTTTCAAAAGTCTAGAATAAACTGGCTACTCAATGGGGATCAAAATCCCTATTTTTTAAATGCCAGTTCTTCTCAACGCTATCATAGAAATCAAATTATGAAAATTCAATACAGCAATGACTGATGGCTTTAGGAGGGGCAGAGCATTAGAGAGGAAGCTTTCTTATTTTTTTCCAACTTGTTTCAATCAACACAGATAGACATCCAGGATTGGGTCTCCAATCTTATTCCCTACGTTATTGATGAGGAGGTGAATGGGCAACTTTGTAAGCCAGTCTCAGAGGATGAAATTAGAGATGTTTTTTTCAGAATGGGAGCCTATAAGGCATTAGGACCAAATGGTTTCCTAGGCTACTTTTATAAAAAATATTGGAATGTGGTAAAAGATGATGTGCTGCAAATGGTGGCAGAATTTTTTTCAATCAAATGTTTTACCTAGCCATCTTAATGAGACAAACATAGCTTTGATTCCTAATAATGGCAACCCTTAATTTTTTTAGAATACCGTCCAATTAGTCTCTACAATTTCTCCTATAAAATCATCTCCAAAACCTTGGCGAATAGACTTAAGCCAATGCTACACCAAATTATATCTACTTTCCAAACAGCTTTTGTTCCTCAATGAAGAATTCAGGATAACATTTTTGTTGCTCATGAGGCTTTCCATGCTTTGAAGAACAGACAGAGAGGGAAGTTTAGGGCTTTTGCCATTAAGTTGGATGTGTAAAAAGCTATGATAGTGTGAATTGAGATTTTTTTACTATTAATCATGAGGAGAATGGGGTTTAGTCATCAATAAAAAGTTTGGATCTTCCAATGTATATCCACAATTGAATACTCGGTGATCATCAATGGTGCCAAAACTCAGTCTTTCCATCCCACCCGTGGCATAAGACAGGGGGATCCAATTTCCCCATATTTGTTCCTTCTAGTGTCTGATATCTTATAAAAAATGATGGAACAAGCATTTGCATCCCAATAGTTCAGGGGGTTCAAAATTAATAAACATTGCCCAACCCTCTCCTACCTCCTTTTTATGGATGATATTATCCTTTTTGGGCAAGCCTTAGTGGAAGAAGCTATGACTCTTAAACACATGTTGGAGATGTATAGCTCTGCTTCTAGCCAGCATATAAATTGGAGAAAATCTTATTTAACTTTTAGTAGAAACACTCCTAATTCTAGCTTAGAGAGATGTAGTTGTTGTACTAAACATTCAAAATTTAGGGTCTCTTTTCCTCTAATCTTGGATTGCCGATTTCATGGGGACGCTCTAAGTCACAGGCTCTTAGTTTTCTTAAACAAAGGCTCATTAGCAAAATCCAAGAATGGAAGAGCAGATTCTTATCCCATGTGAGCAAAGAAATTATGATTAAAGCAGTAATTCAAGCTATAACATCTTATGTTATGTCAGTTTTGAAGCTTCCTTTCTCTATTGTTAATGTGTTCCATTAGCTTTCGGCCAAGTTTTAGTGGAGGGAATCTCTTGATAAATCAAATATTCATTGGTTGAATTGGCAAAAGCTCTCGTGGAATAAGAAGGAAGGAGGTCTTGGATTTAAGGAGATGCCTATTTTCAATCTATCTCTCTTGGCTGTCCAAGCTTAGAGACTACCGCAAAATCTATAGTCCCTCTGGATGAGAATTATGAAAGGTATCTCTTTCCTGTACATAAACTTTATGTCTGCTTCTAAAGGAAATCATGCTTAATCAGGGTGGAAGAGTTTATTAGAGGGAAGGGAAGTCCTTAGGCTTGGATTATGATGGAATATTTTTGGACCAACTTTTTTGAATGCATGGAAGGAACCATGGGTTCCCACACTCCCTGGTTTCTCTATAAATAGCCATTGGCAAGTGGATAGTCTAGTTATTTATGTTTTTTATCTCATTAGACCTGGCACAAACCAGTGGGATTTGCCTGTGTTGTATGCCTCTTTCACTCTAGAGGAATGTGCAAAAATTGTGAAAATTCCTATTGGGTCACATCAAAGGGAACCTCGTAGAGTGTAGCATTGTTCTAGAAATGGCATTCCATCTATTAAAGCACTCTACCACAATCTGAAAAAAAAATGTAAGCAATACCTCTCCAAGTGGTCTCTCCTTCTTCTTCTTCTTAGTTTTTGCCTCCTCTTTTCTGGGATATGATTTAGAAGATGGATGTTCCCCCTAAAATCAGAATGCTCATATGGCGTGCTTGTAAGAATTCTCTTGCCACTAGAGAAAATCTCTTCCTTCGCTACTGTGCCCTTTCTTTAGTGTGTTCTATCTGTAATCAGTGCCCAAAAGCCTTGGAACATTTATTGTTTTTTGGTAGTCATGCTAAGGTAGCTTGGTTTGGATCAGCTCTTGGGTTTTGTTCTAGGGAGGAGGGCTTTGTTTCTTTTGTAAAACGGTGGAAGTCTCTTTTTGACATGTCTCTATCTATGGATAATAGAGTGATGAAATTGGTGTGCTTCATGTGTTGGTTTATATGGAAAGCTCACAACAAAGCCATTTTCAACCATGAAATCCTAAATCCTAAAATACCTTTTGCAGAGCCCAGAATGCGATTGATGAAATGATCACAAGGCCTTTTCCGCAATCTCATTCTCGACCTCAATCTAATTCAACATCTGTAAATCCTCAAAAGGTAGGTTCTCCTCTAGCAATTGGCTATCTCAAGTTGAATATTGATGCTTCCTTTGATTATGCATCTTCTAAAGTTGCATATGGTATTTTGGTAAGGAATTCTTCAGGTCCTTGTTAGATGGTTTTGCAGCAATTTTTTCGTCTCTCTCTTATGGTGGCTGAAGGTTTGGGAATTAGAGCTACTATTATTTTTGCTATTAGCAGAGGATACTCTAATTGTGTTATCTAAAGTGATGCTATGTAGTACAAGCTTCTACTCTCTTCCCCTCCTGACTAAATTCCCTGGGAAGTGGAGGCCATTGTTCATGAAATTAATTTGCTGTTATCTAATCATACATTCTTGTCTATTGCTTTTGTTCCCCGTTCTGCAAATGTTAGTACCAACTAAGTAACATCTCAAGCTAGGATTGGTTGTTTTCCCCTTGGGTGGGTCTCAAACATCCCAAGTGGTTTATGTAATATGTTGTTAAGGGATGGATTGTAAGTTCTGCTTTCATGAATGAATGATATCTTTCTCACTATTAAAAAAAAAGGAATATTATGGTTCACTTTTTATATATTTTAAGACTTTGGTGACAAATCCTTTATTGATGTCAAATTATAATTTTATAAGAGATAGAAGAAAACATATTTTAGTACCTTTATTATTTCTCTCATGCCCTTAAAATAACCAAAATGTCAAATTATCTCAATTAGAACATTGTTACTTGCAAGCATCAATTTTCCAAGTGAAAAATCTGATATGACAAATAAGCTTGAGATACTAAATGTTTTCTGCAATTTTATATTGCAATCATGAGTAAAATGCCAAGAATGAGGAATCCCATTGTGTCAATTGTCACTATTGTATCTATGATAAGATTAAACTTTTTTTAATCTCTCGCCAAGATGTCTATTACTAATTCGGTTGCAATGCTTAGCTATTGGGTTCAGCAGTTTGTTATTTTCTACATATTTGTGTGAGAAAAAAAAATTTTCCTAACAAGTCTTTTCTTAAAACTGGCCTTGGAGACAAATAAAATTGGTAAGGAGAAGAAATTATTTTTTCTTCACTAAACAATTTTGCTAAGGGCTGAGGATGCTTTTTCACATTAAGCCAACAAAGACTATGAAATTTTCCTTATTTAATGTTCCTTGCAAATGTGTTCGTGCATCTTGAAATATATGTGTGATAATTCTGAAACTTACCAACTCCTCTTTGCAATTAAACTAGCTTTGCAAGTTTGCAATCACCATAATATTTTATTTGGCTTTGCCTACATATGCTATCATAAAATTGCAGGAAAAACATTTAGTATCTCAATTAGAAGACTTTCTCTTATACCAAAAAATCCAAGACCATTGCTAATACACTTTATATCATCCCTATACTCAAAGAAATTACGCATTCAACTCCGACTCATATATTCAACAAGATTGCAATAAAGTGAGTGTCATTTTGTTCCAAGAGAATTTTATTTATTTTACCCATCTTTTTTTATAATTAGCAAAGTTAAACACAAAAATAAAACAGGGACAATTCCTAAGCTATAGATATAAACAACAATGATATGCAATCGTTGAAACAACTTGAAAATCACTTGTTTCAACCTCTTTGGTATAGGTGAATCAATTTATAGAAAAATATTTGTATTATTTATTTCTCTACAAAGAGCAAAGGTTGTTCCATTCAGTTATTCCCAAAATGATATTCATAAAAATTGTAGCCATTTCCATCTATAAACCTTAAAAAAAAAAAAATGGGAGACCATTGGAAAACTTGAATTAAGGCATCGTAAACATTTTCATGCATTTTTTTTTACTGATTGACTTCATCCAGATTTGAACTTTAGATCTTATAATTTTAAAATTTTCACATATTTTTGTGATATTGCCTTTAATTTTTGATATGGAGAATAGAGTGAACAATGAGTAACTTTTTTAAAATTTTAGGAATTTAAATAGAGATAAGATTAAGTATGTTTGATATGAAAGAGCATTTTTTTCATATTGGTTCTCGATTCTAATACAAAGGGTCTCATTTTCTATCGGTTTTGTGATAAGGATGGCAAAAGTTCCCCAATCCCGCTTCGACCCTAAACTCCTGTGGAGTGGGAACGAGATCCTTCCCCGACTTACCCCGTTACCATTCTTATTTTATGGTCATCGTGCCTGCCTGGCCATGGGTTTCCTTCCCTTCCTCTGAAGAGAGTGGGGCTTTACATAGGTGTTTTTGTTTCAGTTTTATTAGTTGCAAGTTATGTGGCTCACGGTGAAGGAATTTGTGTATTCTATAATAGATCTTTGGGTGCACAAAGTGCTTATCTTGGGTCCTCTATGTTTAAGTTTGCTACTAGTAGATTTGGCTATGCTCAAGGTAGTCTAGGTGTATAGGTATGGTTATCTCTAGAGACATTATAAGGCTTTATTGAAGCCTAGTCCCTTCACGACTAAAAATGCCTAGGAGCTCTACCATAATGACCTCTAATAGTTTTGAGATGTTTCCTATTTCATTGATGCTTGAGCTCCTTATATTATATTAGCTAAGGCGTCGACTTTAAAGGGGTTCTCTATGGGACCTAGTTTAGGCTTCAATTGGAAAGCAATCTATTGGTATGAGGTCCTCCTCGTTTCTTTTTCCTTAGGTTTGGCGATGCTCGATTAAGGTTGTGCCAACACACACACACACACACATATAAAGCAGGAAGGTATTTTCCACGTGGCATTCTCTTCCATGGTATTGTCATGTGGCTAATACATAGCATTCCCCTTCATAGTATTATCACATGACTAATATGTGATATTTTTATTCATAGTATTTGTAGAAGGGGGGCGTGAGGCGAAATATCATCCATTGGAATTATATAAAATGCACCAGGTAATGCCCAAGAAAGATGGTGGAGTCACAATGGTCTCACTTAAGTACCACCTCTTTAGACAGCATTTCCTAGACATGCACTTCATACAATCCTAATAGAATCAAACCACTGGTAAGTACCATCTTCCCATAACACTACCACGGTACTAAGGATTTATGCCACGAAGGCATAAATAGACAGGAGTCGCCACCCGGGTAATAACCGGGACATATTCAGTGTTTCTTCCGAGCGTCATGGATGGCAACTCACTCCTTGCAGAGTTTTCACAACCATCATTACCATAGCCCAATGTCTAGGTTCAGGATAGTGAGTACGTAAGTGGAAGGTGTTAAGCACCCCTTACGCCTGGTCTAACTTCGTTAATTCGAGTGTCAGTCATCTACTAATGTTTCTAGAAGTCTTGTTTATTATTTCTTTATTAAACTTTATCCTAAAAAATGAAATTCTAATCCTACACACGCAAGTAATTCACAAAAGGGTTATTGTTTACACACAATTTTCATGCACAAGTAATTCCTATCTATGGGGTTGCTAATTATTTAAATGATATTTACCAGATGACTAAAATTAATTTATTATTGAGAATTTAATTTACAAACAAATTCAATTTCAAATAACCCTACGTTTCTATTTAACCTAATTAATTAATTTTCACCAAGTTACCCTAAGGATAATTGAACTAAGTTAATTATGTACATGTGTAATTTATTCTAATATCACATAAGGCCCAAACAATCACAACCTAATAAAGATTTCTAACATGCAAATTTATTTTATAATTACCAAGTATTAAATTAAATTTAGTTTAAATGCCAATGTTAGTTTAATTTACAAACATGATTAATTTTAATTTATAAAGTATTTATTTAAATTAATTACATGCAAAAGTCGGTTAAATTAAAAACAAAGTTAATTTTAATTTACCAAATAAAAATTCTATTATTACTACAATTTCATGCCAATGATTATTCGAGGAGTTTAGAGCTACTTACCTGTTGGTAAATGCAGTTGCCATTGAGGCAAGCTACCCTTAAAAAAGGGTCTTCTCTTCTAGTATGGCAATGATATCCCTAGCTTACTCCCGTTTAGCTCCACATAAGTTCCACGCAAATGCCCTCTTTGATACTTACCTTTACCAATTTTGTTTGTAATAAAAAATAAAGAAAATAAAAGAAATAAAGAAAATATTAATAGCAATTTACATTAGATTCTAACTCTAGTCTCCTAAAGGGTTAAGATTCCTAATTAGTTACAACTACCTAATGGTCTAAGTCTTCTAACATTATCCAAACACTTCATAACACTTCTTGAATTAAAATAACATAGAAAAATAGATCAAATATCAATTAAAACCCAAGAAAATACAAGAACAAACATAAATATACAATTTTTAAATTCTAGTTGATTAACGGTAGCAAGAAATCCGATTTTTTAAAAATAGTTTGACATGCCTAAAAATTATAAAAAAAATTACAGAAGACAACCTACATATCATACAAGATCATAAAATTTATAAATCAAACAAAACCCTAGCCAAATGTTCTACATAAATCGTAACTTTTCCAAGTGACAGAATCGTACTATTTTTTTGTAAAATTCATAACTCATTAACCACAACAGATATGAATGCAAAACCAATTGGAAAAGATTTATAAGATTCTGAAATTAATTTTAGACACTAGATTTACACAAAAATATTAAGAAACAAGGGAGATATGGGCTCCACAAGTCGGGTATCTTGCAAATCGAATTTTACAGGAACCCTAACTTCAAACATCCATAACTTACAAAATACAAAAGCTTTTTTAGTGATTCTTAAGCCTAAAATTAATAGAATTTTGTGACGAATAGGAATATAATTTTCTTAAAAGACTAAAAACTGAATATGTGCAGAGTTGTTTATCTCTTCAAATTAAACATGATTACATGATCTATATGAATATATAAAATAAATTAAGAACAAGAAACATAGAATTAAACATTACATGGCATAGATCTTGAAAAGAAGATAAAAGAACTAACCTTTAAGAAATATCGCTAAAAAGAAAGAAGAACTAAAAGAATTTTAGCTATTTTTCTCTTTAATTTTTTTTCCTTCTCCTCCACCCCTTTTTTCTCCTCTTTTTATTTTTTATCAGTGGGGTATTTATAGGGTTTTGGGAGAGAGGTGTGATAGGGTTTGGAGTCCTAGGGTGATAAAGTTCAGATAACTTAAACAACTAGAAATGCAAAATTTGGGTGAGACTGAGATGTGGATGAGGTGTTTCAACCAATAGGAAGAGAGGGGAAGGGGAAGGCACCAATAGAAAGTGAGGAAGAGGTGTGGTAGGGTTTGAAGTCCTAGGGTGATAAGGTTTAGATAACTTAAACAATTGGGATTGAGGAAATTGGGTGAGACTAGGATATGGGTGAGGTGTTCCGACCAATAGGAAAAGAGGGAAAGGGGGTGACACCAATAAGGAGTGAGGAAGAGAGTGGGGCCAATGGGGGAGAGAGTTTGTGTAGGAGAGGGATAGAGAAAAAGATATTTTTTTTTATTTTAACTTTTTAAAAAAATAAATTAAATGGGTCATATTTAAAATTCCTAACTAGGCTTCTTAGGCCCATGGGGCCCGATTAAACTTAAATTAATTTCCCAAAAAACATATTATTTTTTTTTTCAAGATCATGCCACGGAATTAATAATTCAGCTCCATGCCTCCAATTACATCTTACAGTCTTATAATTTTTCATCATCTGGTTTCCCACAGCCTCAATGCACATACTATATACAAAGTAAGGGTTTACAATTTGCCCCCCACTTTGGCGAAAGTTAAAATCAATGCGAAAGCATTGCTCAACTTTCGTCAAAGTGAAACTCAAATTTCTAATAACTATGAAACATTGGCTATGAGGATCAAGTATATCTTGCTCGGTCGACATACTCTATGTTATGAGACTAGCTACGGTCTCATAATAATAATAACTGTGCCATGTGAAAATCGATTGCATCTTGCTCTATCGATACACTCTACATCATGAGACTAGCTACAGTCTCATGATAATGGCAACTCTGTGATTTGAAATGTTGTGGATTCGTGTTTAGGATCTCGATCCTAAACTGCCAACGTATTCCCCTCGCTATCCTGAGGAAGAATCAGACCCACTCGTAGTTTGACACTTGAAACTGTGGTGATGCATGTTCTTCTATGCCTTACACACCTATAGGTGACATGTTGATGCATGTTCTTCTACGCCTTATACAACTATGCCATATGCCCTAAACAATGTCTAAGGACTTGCCAAAAAATATCTGTCATGAGATGTTGTGGGTTCGTATTTAGGACTGCAGTCCTAAACTACCTACATGTCCCCCTCACTATCCTGAGGAAGAATCAGACCCCCTCGTAGTTCGACACTTGAAACTGTGGTGATGCATGTTCTTCTACGCCTTACACACCTACAGGTGACATGTTGATGCATGTTCTTCTACGCCTTACATAACTATGCCATATGCCCTAAACAACGTCTAAGGACTTACCAAAAAACATCTGTCATGAAATATTGTGGGTTCGTATTTAGGACCGTAGTCCTAAACTACCTACGTATCGCCCTCGCTATCCTGAGGAAAAATCAGACCCCCTCATAGTTTGACACTTGAAACTGTGATGATGCATGTTCTTCTACGCCTTGCACACCTATAGGTAACATGTTGATGCGTGCTCTTCTACGCCTTACACAACTATGTCATATGCCCTAAACAATGTCTAAGGACTTATCAAAAAATATTTGTCATGAAATGTTAGGGGTTCATTTTTAGGACTGCAGTCCTAAACTGCCTACGTATCCCCCTCGCTATCCTGAAGAAGAATCAAACCCCCTCGTAGTTGGACACTTGAAACTGTGGTGATGCATGTTCTTCTATGCTTTACACAACTATGTCGTGTGCCTTAAACAACGTCTAAGGACATACCAAAAACATCTAATTCATGATTTTAAAAAATTGGGATGACTAGGTCGTAAAACTCTCTCTGTGATTTTTGTGCTTCCTGTATGCTGCTTCCTATCATGGGCATACAAATTTTACTAGAGATTCTATGAAAAAAACATAGTCCTCTGAGGGACCTCTTTTGCAAAAACTTTCTTTTAGCCTCAAAATTTTTGAGGAAAACCGTTCACCGAAAAAGACTTCCTTAAAGTCACAATACAATTTCCCTCTGATTTTTCTTTTTCTTCTCTCCTCCTATGGTTTCTGCCTTGACTTATTTCTCTTCCATGAACTCTATTCTCTATGCCCTAACTTGTGCCTGAAATGCTCTTTCGAGTTTTCATTTCAGCGGGCTTGCTCTAACTTTTGCCTAAGCAGCCCTTTCGGGTTTTTCACTTAGCGAGCTCTCTTTTTTTCTTTTTTTTTTTCTTTTTATTTTTCTCTTTTTTTTTTTGAAATTAGACAATCACTAAGGCATTCATATCAAGCACCTATTTTATCATGCTCACAAGACATAGATTAAATCAAAACAATGTTGTTCAATTATCTAATCATTTGATGTATCCCTTAAGACACAAACATTCACAATCATAATTAAATAAAACCTATTCCTGGTTAATGCAATAAAAACTTCTTTATCTATTCAGGTACACCATGACTCCCTCTTACATTTAGTTTTACCAAATTTTTAACCTTCCAAAGTTAGAAATAAGCTTTATGACCTACTAAATGGCCTTTTCAGGTTTTCCATCCAGATCTTCTCTCATCTCTCCTTTTGCCTAGACCACCTTTTGCAGATTTTCAATCTAGTATTTTTTTGCTTTTCTTCTTTTTTTTTTCTTTAACTCTTACTTTTGCCTAGACCGCCTTTTGTAGGTTTTCAGCCTAGCGGGCCTATCTCACACAAAGTACCATTTGAGCCTGTCTAAATTGACTAGTTCTTGAAATTCATTCCCATCCAGGTCTGATATTCTTACTGTGGTAAGATCTTGTTGACTATGTATGGACCATCCTAGCTTGGGTAAACTTTCCTTTTAAATCAAAAGGGATGGGCCGAGCTTGTTTCAAAATCATGTCTCCCTCTTTGATCTTTCTTGGCTTCACCTTCTTATTAAAGGCTCTAGCTATCTTCCTCTGATAAGCCTGCATACGATACAAGGCTCACATCCTCTTTTCATCAATCAAAGCTAGTTCCTCATATCTCTTCTAGGCCCACTCATTTTCTAGGATCTTAGCTTCTAACATCACTCTTAAGGATTTGACCTCTTGCTTAATGGATAGCACTACTTTAGTCCCATACAATAAAGAGAATGGGGTTGCCCTCGTGGATGTCCTTGTAGTACTACGATAACCTTAAAGAACATAAAGGAGTTTTTCAGGCCAATCCTTATATGTTTCGAACATTTTTTTTTCCAACTAGAACCTTTCCATTCATATGGGGACCACACATTCCTGCATGTACTTCTTTCATTATTTGCTCAGCCTATTTTTCTATCACACATAAGAGTTTATAGAATTGCCCCCCAGCTAAAGTAAATTGAGTGGCTAATCTATGAATTATTGCTCTATCTCTTTTGTAGGCTTATTGCCAATATTCTCTCACTTCCAGAGACCTCTTTATGTCTTCATGTCATTTTCCTTCTCCCTGTAGGTCCACATGTGCTACTATTAATCCTTCATAGCATGAAATTTTACTCCTCATTAGGATAACTAGCTAAGTCAACTTTTGATCATTCTTTTCCTATGGGAACACTAGCTTGGCTTGGGAATCGGCCATCTAATTTTAAGCTTGAGGCATGTGTTTCTTGGTACTTTGTTAACAAGGCTATAAATTTATCTCTTTCTTCTTGGGTTAAATCTTCAGCTAACTTAATGTCTTTAGGATTATTTGGTGTACCCAAATTAATAGAGATCGATTTTGATACATTAATAGAAACTGATTCTAAATGATTATGAATGCCATGCATATGCCTATTAGTATAAACAACAAATAAGTAAGCAAAAAGACTAGTCATATTAGTAATTTTTGCCTCGAAATCTTCATCAAGTACATCAGAAATGGAAACATCAGTATCACTACTGTGAGCATTACAAAAGATAAACTCAAACTTAGGAGTGTAACTTTAGGTTCTTGGCTTCCATGCAGTCTTTAGATCAATGGTGCTGATTTTCTGCTCTAATTCTTTCACATGTGGTAACCCCTAATCATATGTCAAGGTAATTGCCCCCTTTTTCAAGAACTTAGGAGGCTTTGGCTCTTCTTCCTCTTCTGTTAGCTCATAGCCCAAACCATGGCTCGTGATCTACCCCTTCATCTCAAGAAAAGTCACCAGACCATCTATACTTTCTCCTAGGCCTATGCTAAGAAAAAACTTCATCCCTTTCTTCATAGTAGCCACTTTTATATTCATCTAGTTTTCATAGATCCCAACAACTTGAAAATCAGACACTAGTGGAACTGAGCCATCTAGTTGTAATTCAACTATCTCCTCATCAGAATCAGTCCAGACATCCAAAGGACCCTTATCATAGCTAGAATTATCTCAAATGTCAACAACCATTATAGACTGAGGTTCATTGGGCTTTTGGATGGGTTGGATAGGTTCATTGGGCTTTTGGATGGGTTGGATAAAGTCAATAATTCTGTTAGGGTTATTTGGGGTGATGGAGATCATGTAGAGACCTGGTGTAGGTGGAAATTTTGATTAGGCATGGGGCTTTTTGGTTGATTTTCTAGGTCAATTATCCTTTTGGCATCAATTAGGTTTTAGAAATCATTCTTAAGTTGAAAGCATCAGTCGGTGTCATGACTATGGGCTTGGTAGAACTGGCAACATTGATTGATATCATAGCTAGGTGGGAGTGAATTTGGTAGTGGTCTGGATGCTAAGAGCTATAGGAGGTCTTGAGCTTTGAGACGCTCCAAAACTTCGGATAAGGGTTGGCTGAATTGGAAAAATCTCTTTGGGGTATGATACACAATTTGAACCTCAATAACTTTAATGCCACTTAATTAGCCTACCTTGGGGCCTCTTTCTAAAGTTTGACCACAATTTTCTCTTCTAGCTCCAATATCTTGGCATTTAATATTTCATCAAGCACGCCTGCAGTTTCTTCCATCTTAAGTAGTGCAGGTGAAATCCTTACTAGTCTCTTTCCTTCCCTAACCCAAGTGACCTGATTGAAAGTCTCTTTGGTGTGTTTTGATGCTATGTTTGCTCAAAAAAATAGGATTTAAGGGTTAACCTAAGTATGCTACATACATGAATGCAATGCATGAATGGACCATTTTTTTCTTTTTTTTTTCTTTTTTTTTTTGCCTTTACTTTTATAAAATCAAAACCGAACCATACCAATATAACCAAAACTAAACCAAAACCAAACCATATAAACTGAACTAAGATCAGACCAAAGACTGAATCAAAACCCAAAAAAAAAAAATCTCCAAAACTGAATCTTCGCCCCCTTATATCTTTAACTCTCATGCGCAGGGTAAGAAAAAATTCTATCCTAGGCTACGGTACACTGGACACACCAACAGGGGGTGATCCAGGATGATCCTTCCCTCACAAACAAAGGATTTATATCCTTAAAGTTTAACCATAAGTGAGCATCCTTTCGCTTAACATGGGTTTTAAAATGGACTTGGGCCTATACACACATTGGGTTTATGCATTGGCCTAGGTTCGTCTCAACTACCACTAGAACTTATGGTTTAAACAGTAAGATTATAAATCCAGCACAACAAAAATCTACGGGGTACCTAGGGTTGAAATCTATGGCTCATGGGTTTCATTGGGTAGGAAAAGGGTCACCCATGCGAGAGCTTGTCCATTAAGCACAACGGCCAGAGCTGTAGCTCTTTTATATACTCGAAGGTACGGGCATGGGGTGTTAGCATTCACCAATTCGTCATAGCTCGAGTAAAACCATGGTCTCCTTGGCTAGTACTAACGGGGCTAAAAGGGTAAGGGTGATCCGTGTGATAGTGTAGTGCAATGTAAAAGTTTAACAGAGGAATAATATTAGACTAATAGAAACATGTTGGAGTAACTATCCATTTAGTCCCCAGTGGAGTCGCCAAACTGTAGGAGGGGGGCATGAGGCGAAATATCATCCATTGGAATTATATAAAATGCACCAAGTAATGCTCAGGAAAGATGGTGGAGTCACAATTGTCTCACTTAAGTACCACCTCCTTAGACAGCATTTCCTAGACATGCACTTCATACAATCCCAATAGAATCAAACCACTGGTAAGTACCGTCTTCCCACAACACTACCATGGTACTAAGGATTTATGCCACGAAAGCATAGATAGACAGAAGTCGCCACCCGGGTAATAACTGAGACATATTCAGTGTTTCTTCCGAGAGTCATGGATGGCAACTCACTCCTTGCAGAGTTTCCACAACCATCATTACCATAGCCCAATGTCTAGGTTCAGGATAGTGGGTACGTAAGGGGAAGGTGTTAGGCACCCCTTACGCCTGGTCTAACCTCGTTAATTCGAGTGCCAGTCCTCTACTAATGTTTCTAGAAGTCTTGTTTATTATTCCTTTATTAAACTTTATCCTAAAAAATGCAATTCTAATCCTACACACCCAAGTAATTCACAAAAGGGTTGTTGTTTACACACAATTTTCATGCACAAGTAATTCCTATCTATAGGGTTGCTAATTATTTAAATGATATTTACCAGATGACTAAAATTAATTTATTATTGAGAATTTAATTTACAAACAAATTCAATTTCAAATAACCCTACTTTTCTATTTAACCTAATTAATTAATTTTCACCAAGTTACCCTAAGGATAATTGAACTAAGTTAATTATGTACATGTATAACTTATTCTAATATCACATAAGGCCCAAACAATCATAACCTAATAAAGATTTCTAACATGTAAATTTATTTTACAATTACCAAGTATTAAATTAAATTTAGTTTACATGCCAATGTTAGTTTAATTTACAAACAGGATTAATTTTAATTTATAAAGTATTTATTTAAATTAATTACATACAAAAGTCGGTTAAATTAAAAACAAAGTTAATTTTAATTTACTAAATAAAAATTCTATTATTACTACAATTTCATGCCAATGATTATTCGAGGAGTTTAGAGCTACTTACCTGTTGGTAAATGCAGTTGCCATTGGGGCAAGCTACCCTTAAAAAAGGGTCTTCTCTTCTAGTATGACAATGATATCCCAGACTTACTCTCGTTTAGCTCCACATAAGCTCCACGCAAATACCCTCTTTGATACTTACCTTAGGGCTACTTACCAATTTTATTTGTAATAAAAAATAAAGAAATTAAAGAAAATAAAAGAAATAAAGAAAATATTAATAACAATTTACATTGGATTCTAACTCTAGTCTCCTAAAGGGTTAAGATTCCTAATTAGTTATAACTACCTAATGGTCTAAGTCTTCTAACATGATCCAAACACTTCATAACACTTCTTGAATTAAAATAACACAGAAAAATAGATCAAATATCAATTAAAACCCAAGAAAATACAAGAACATGCATAAATATACAATTTTCAAATTCTAGCAGATTAACGGTAGTAAGAAATCCGATTTTTTAAAAATAGTTAGACATGCCTAAAAATCATTAAAAAAAAAAATTACAGAAGACAGCCTACATATCATACAAGATCATAAAATTTATAAATCAAACAAAACCTAGCCAAATAGTCTACATAAATCGTAACTTTTCCAAGTGACAGAATCGTACTATTTTTTTGTAAAATTCATAACTCATTAACCACAACAGATATGAATACAAAACCAATTGAAAAAGATTTATAAGATTCTGAAATTAATTTTAGACACTAGATTTACACAAAAATATTAAGAAACAAGGGAGATATGGGCTCCACAAGTCGGGTATCCTGCAAATCGAATTTTACAGGAACCCTAACTTCAAACCTTCATAACTTACAAAATACAAAAGCTTTTTTAGTGATTCTTGAGCCTAAAATTAATAGAATTTCGTGAAGAATAGGAATATAATTTTCCTAAAATTTTACAAATTCAGAAAATAACAAAAAATGATAAAAACATGAGAGACTAAAAACTGAATATGTGCAGAGTTGTTTATCCCCTCAAATTAAATATGATTACATGATCTATATGAACATATAAAATAAATTAAGAACAAGAAGTATAGAATTAAACATTATATGGCATAGATCTTGAAAAGAAGATAAAAGAACTAATATTTAAGAAATATCGCTAAAAAGAAAAAAGAACTAAAAGAATTTTGGCTATTTTTCTCTTTAATTTTTTTTTTCCTTCTCCTCCACCCCTTTTTTCTCCTCTTTTTATTTTTTATCAGTGGCGTATTTATAGGGTTTTGGAAGAGAGGTGTGATAGGGTTTGGAGTCCTAGGGTGATAAAGTTCATATAATTTAAACAACTAGGAATGCAGAATTTGGGTGAGACTGAGATATGGATGAGGTGTTTCAACCAATAAGAAGAGAGGGGAAGGGGAAGGCACCAATAGAAAGTGAGGAAGAGGTGTGGTAGGATTTGGAGTCCTAGGGTGATAAATTTTAGATAACTTAAACAACTGGGATTGAGAAAATTGGGTGAGACTGGGATATGGGTGAGGTGTTCCAACCAATAGGAAGAGAGGAAAAGGAGGTGGCACCAATAGGGAGTGAGGAAGACAGTGGGGCCAATGGGGGAGAGAGAGTTTGTGTGGGAAAAGGATAGAGAAAAAGATATTTTTTTTATTTTAATTTTTTTAAAAAATAAATTAAATGGGTCATATTTAAAATTCATAACTAGGCTTTCTTAGGCCCATGGGGCCCAATTAAACTTAAATTAATTTCCCAAAAAACATATTATTTTTTTTTCAAGATCATGCCACGAAATTAATAATTCAGCTCCATGCCTCCAATTACATCTTACAGTTATATAATTTTTCATCATCGGATTTCCCGCAGCCTCAATGTACATACTAATCACAAAATAAGGGTTTCTTTTTCTTTAGGTTTGGCGATGCTCGATTAAGGTTGTGCCAACACACACACACATATGAAGCAGGAAGGTATTTTCCATGTGGCATTCTCTTCCATGGTATTGTCATGTGGCTAATGCATAGCATTCCCCTTCATAGTATTATCACATGGCTAATATGTGATATTTTTATTCATAGTATTGTCACATGACATTCTCTATTATATGTAAGTTATAAATTATTTAACAGTTATCCTATTAACACTATAATAAGTAGCCATTATTATAATTTATAATATAGAAAACAAATTACTATATAGTCTCCGTATTTTAACGAAACTAACTACTTAGTTCCTATATTTTAAAAAATATACTATTTAGTGCCTATAAAAATTTTTATTAAACTATTTAGTCCCTCCGTTGAATTTTCTGTTATCCAAACTATTCACACTACTATTTAGTCCCTCTATTTTAAAGAAACTAATTAGTTGATCCATGTATTTTGAAAAATACTACTATTTAATCATTTTATTTTAGTGAAACTAATTAGGTGATTCATGTATTTTGAAAAATATATTCTTAGATAAGAATTAAAATTTCGCTATGGAGACTAAATCTTAATTTATATTTTCTTCAAATTTTCAATTCTTTGAACATTATTTTTATATTTTCTATACTTAGAAATAATTTTTCTTAATTATTTAGAAATTTAAAGAAACTAATTAACTTTTTTGTGCAGACAGCTTACACTATTTTTATTGACAAATGAAAACAAAGAGAGAATAAGGGGAAGAAAGATGTAGATGTAGAGGAAAAGAAACATAAAGAGAGAAATAAGAAAGGATAAAAAAGAAATAGGGGGAGAGAATTAGTAGGGCTATGCACGGTTCTTTGGGGAACCGAACTGTACTGACTGGAACCGTACCGAACCGAAATTTTCTCATACTTTGGTTCAGTTTTGGTTCTTTACTAAAAATCAAACTGAAACTGTATCGAAACCAAACCGAACCATACCGAACCGAGAACTGAATTTATACATATACTTTTCTATTTCTTTTAGATGTACTATATACTTTCGATGTAATTATATATATTTATATATATCTATATATGATTATGAACTAAATACAACCTAATATTATATTTTATTTATCTATATTTTCTTAATAATCTTAGTTATAAATACATTAAATTACCTTATAATTCTTCATTAAAAATGCCCTCATGTATATATACTTGTACTAGTATATTATATCATATTTAGTCATAAATTATATATGCACCTTATAGTTAAATATTATAAATCTAGGAATAGTTAAAAGATATATTATATGATATATTATGTATTAATAATCTAATTCAAAACTTAAATATTAATTTAAGTATGACCTTTTAAGAAAATAATTATATAAAATTATTTTAAGAATCGAGAACCAAATCGGAACCATACCATACTGAACTGAAATCAAAGAACCGAGAACCATACCAAACCGGAACCGAAACAATGAAGAACTGAACCAAAATCGTATTGAAATTTCAATTCTGTTCCAATTCCTAGGCAAATCCCAAACCAAACCAGAATCACACACTACTAAGAATTAGGGTACTTAACATAGTCAAATTATAGGAATTAATTAATTTGTTTTTTTAAATTATATGAACTAATTAATTAGTTTTACTAAAATAAAGAAATTAAATAGTAGTTTGACTAATATTGACTAACAAAAAATTTGATGAATGGACTAAATAATTTAACGAAAGTTTTTATAAGAACTAAATAGTATATTTATTAAAATACATAGACTAAATAATTAGTTTTATTACAATACAAAGAGTAAATATAATTTTTTCCTTTTATATATATATATATATATTATGAAATCATTATAAAAAGGTATGGGGGATAAAAGTAATAAAAATAAAATTTAAAATAATTAATAAAAAAAATTTGACACGTATCATCTTTTTTATAATTTATTATGTGGTATTTTCTATTATATATAACTTATAAATTATTTAATAATTATTTTATTAATATTATAATAAATAGTTATTATTATAAAGTTACTTTTATATATATATTACTATGAAATATTTATTAAAAGGTTTGGGAAATAAAAGAAATAAAAATAAAATTTAAAATATTATATTATTTTTATATATTAAAATTAAAAAAATAAATATATAAATTAAAATTATTAATAATAAGTGCATTAGCTTAGGATTCCTAGTTACCGCATATGTTGACCGGGACTCCTAACGCGCGTAGGTGAGGAAAAGCTTCCCGGGTCAGTGTAGCTTTGTAGCAACTGGGTTTACTTTGGTTTGAAGCTCTGGGCCTGCTTTTAAATCTATGGGTTTATATGTATTTAAGGAATTTCTCTGTATTTAGACCTGGGCTTGGGCTTGTCCTCCCCCTTTAGGTGTTTTAAAGCTTAACTGCGATGTTGCTTGGAAAAGGGATCAAGTCTATTCTTCTATTGCAGTGATCGCTAGAAATTTTAAAGGGAATTTAGTGGATGGAATTGCTAAGAATGTCATCTTTGCTACACCTCTAGCAGGCGAAGGAAAAGCTCTCTTAGAAGCAATTCAATTGACGAAGAAGATGGCATGTCCCTCCATTATCTTGGAACCGGACTCAGCTTCCCTTATTGCTGCTTTAGAGGACTCAAGAGAAGAGTATCCTTGGGATATTGCTTCATCAGTGCACTGCATTCAGGCTCTCTGCCCGCTCTTTCAATCTGCTCAATTTTCTTATGTTAATTGAAAAGCTAATGAAGCAGCCATAGGTTAGCAAAGCTTAAAGCTAATGATCAGCTTCCCTGTAACTGGCTAATAGCCATTCCTTCTCTTGTAAACTCTGCTTATTCTTTTGATGCCCTTGTGGCTTTATAATGCATTATGGCAATTCAAAAAAAAAGCTTCTATTATTATGGTTATTTTTAGATCCTCTGTAATGTTTTATGAATTAATGAAATTCTGCTCGCTCTTCTAAGAAGGCAAAAAAAACTCACTTTATACCCTTTTAATATATTCATTTTGTTATTTTTATTCGTTTATAATCAAATATTTAATATCTAAAAGCTGATTTTAGACTAATTAGACACAATAAAAAACAAAAGACTTGACGGGAATTATGATGAAAAATTATGAATTTTTTCTAAAATAAAAATTGGGTATGGTGTATATATTTTATACTTAGTGAGCCACTCACACGTTATGCGGTAATAATTTAAATTTTTTATTTTTAATTTTTATTCATCCTAAATTAAATGAACCTCAACTGGTTAAAATATTTAATTTTATCATATATTAACAAAAAAATTTAGTTATTATATTAATTTATATATCAATATAAGTTGATTTTATAATATTTTTTTCAAATTAAAATAACTGACCAATTTAAAATATTGAAATGAAACTTTCTTATTTAGTAATTAGGTTCAACTGTTTTTTATTTTTTTTTTTAAAAATAATAATTTAATGGATTTGATTTGATTTTCATGAAACTAAATTCAATTTAAACATAATAAAGAAAAAGATAAAATTATTATTTAAATATTATCTAATAGTATCTTTGATTTTAACTTATATTTAAAAATAATTATATATTTTAAAATAAAATTACTCAGTTAAACATAACCCAATAATAGTATTAATTATAATTATAATTAAAAAAATTAAAATAAAATTTAATATTATTATTTATTAATTATGTTAAATATCAATTAAATGATAAAATTAAGTATCAATTAAATGATTTTAACTGATCAATGTCCTTGTGGTTGGGGAATATTTGTGAGGACCGTCGATCTAAAGGTTAACATCGTGTGAGAACCGTCCACTTAAGCCATGATTTTTTTTTTTTTAAATTTCTTTAGAAAAAAATGTCTCTAAGTTTTCTTTGCTAAGCCATAGTTTCAACATTTGGTCTATTATGTATTTTTTAAAAAATAAAATCTATAGAAATAAATTTTTCTCATTTAATTTAAATAAAATAAATAATTATTATTCACATAAAAGTATTTGCTATAATATTATTAAAATAATTATTTTTTTTTATAAATAACTAGGCTCTTTTCGAGAGAGATATATATATATATATATATATATATATATAAAGAATAAATAGCACGTGTTTTCTTCCACTTGTTGATATAAAAAAATTGCTTGATGGGCCAGCTAATATACTCTATTGTGATCTCTAGTCTATAAAATTGATAGTTCATAGTTATTAATATATGTTAAGTAATTATCTTTTATTCTTTACATTTTCTCAATCATAGTTTCTTGAAAATATATATTATAATTTTTTAATTTTATATATATATATATATAAATAATATGTGTTGCATGTTATTATATTTATTAATCAGACTCGTGATTTAATATTTTTACATAACTTTTTTTACAATTTTGTATATATAATATATATTATCATAATATTAAAAATATTATATTTAATTATTTTAAATTAAAATTAAATTTAATATTATTTTAATTAATTATATAAATAAAAATATTTATCCAATTAAAAATTATTATTTTTCGATGAAAGCTATGTGTTATATAATATTAACTTAATTATAATAATAAGTTTGATATTTAAAAATTAAAATAAATTAATAATAAATATATATTAACTTATTAAATTAAATTCGTTTAGACTTTATTATTTTATTTTTTTAAAAAAGTTTAATTTATATATATTTTATTTTATTTTTTATAATTTGAAATAATATTAACTTGCATAATAAAATTATAATTAGATTAAAATTATTTATAAAATTAGAGAATAAAATAATTTTTAAAATGTATTTTTGTTAGTTTAGTACAATATCATCATAAAATTTTTATTTTCATTGCATTGATCTCTTGAAATTTTACATTATAATATTATTTAATATAAATGATTTAAAATTCTATTTAATATATTAATTATTTGATATATTTAATAACTATTTTTTTAAATAATAAATTATGTTATATAGGTTATAAATACATTTTTATTAAAATATAAATTTAATCATATATTTTTAATTATTTCATAATAATCATATAAAAATACTCTCAAGTAGTCAATTGGTTTCTCTTTTTCCTTTTCATATTTTTCTCTCATTTTTATTGTTTTAAAAATCTAAAACATAACAACTCAAAATTAATATTAAAATGAGTATAACTTTTCACATAAATTTATGAAAAAAATATAGTTAAACTTTCTTATAATCTCATTGTCAAAATCAACAACTTAGCTAAAATTAACTGATAAATTAGAAAATAAAAAATATTTTAATACGTGTAAGGATATTAACAAATTATAATTAATTTACATTTAAACTAAATATACTCAAGAAAATTAATATCTCATATAATCGCATCTAAAATATTTTTTTTATGTAAAAATGATATTAATCATTTCAAATATTATTAGATGCATCATCTTAATGTATATAAATATTATTGGATTTACAATGATATTGATTTCATTTAGGGATAATCGAGTTTGAGATGAGTTCAATTTAAGAAATAGTCACGTATCGATTTAGGTTAGGTTTAGGTATGCATATATTGATTATTCGTTACTCAAATCTATTTATATAAATAATTAATTGAATATAAAATATATTATTTATGATAATATTTATAAATTGTATATATTATATTTTAAACATGTAGAATTTATATGTCAACAAAAATAATATATATGTTAATTTTCAATAGCTAATTAATTTAATTTTTCATTATCATAATATTATCATGATTGTATTTTGAATTCAAAAAGTTATAAAAAAAAAATAAAATTAATAAGATATATTAATTTAGTCAATTAAAATATTATAAGAATAGTATGAGAATATAAATTTGTAACTAGTAAAGTGGTTGTGATTTCCTAATACTTATCCATTGCTAATATATATTCATATATTTAAAATGGCTACAGATTTAAACAAATAAAATAATTGTCATTTATCTATATATATATATATGGATATAAGTGCAAAATTTTTATTTAATTAAATATTTAACTTTTTGAAAATAAACATGTTAATTAAATAATGAATTTTTTAATCGTAATTTTATAATTATGATACTGAAAATTAATCTAATTTTCTACACGTGAATAGACTTTTCGTTTTTTAGAAAAAAAATACCTTTTATAAAAAAAAATGTATTATATTAATTAATAATTTTTAAGAAAATACAAATTTATTAGGATATTTTAGTCAGTTCAAAAATTATCTGTCATTCGAATAATAATAATAATAACAATAATAATAATAATAATAATAATAATAAATTATTATTATTATTATATCTTTTATTTTTCGCTTATTAATTTTTTATTTTAGTTAATTATTTCTTATAAAATTTAATATCTGATTGAAGTTAAGTATAAGTAGGATTAAAAATTTTAAATTTATATAAATATTAAAATTAATTTAAGTAATAAAAATATAATTATAATTAATTTGAATAATGAAGGAAATTTTTGATATATATATATATATATATATATATATATATATATATATATAAAATACTCACTAATAATAGAAAAATTAAAGCAATTAACTCTAATTTAGCAAGAGTTATAAAGTTTGAGTTTGAGTTTTAATTAAAGCGAAATAAATATTAAAAAAGAAATTGAACAAACAAGTAAAAAAAATAAATAAAAATTAGTTATAAACAATAAATGGTTAATAGCTCATATCATTGATTAATCGAATATAATCATCCCTAATTAACTTTACATAATTTTAATGTTTTAGGCCTAGCGAATCTCCACTACTTACATAATAATACACAGCTCATTCCTTTCTCTTATTATCACCCTACCTATTTAGTTAATAATTCTATTAATATTCTATCTTAAAAAAAAAAATTTACTAATATTCAATGAATGAAGGAACTCATGCCGCTCAAATTCAAAAAAAAAAAAATCTCATAAGTCACTTCATTTAAAATATTTATTATAAATATATTTTTATTTAACTTCAATTAAAACTTAAATTTAAGTTAATTTTCATAATTTTAAATTAATTTCAAAATTATTAAATTAGAATTTTTTTTTTCTTTAAAAATACATAATATTGTGAAGTTGAAGTATATATAAAAAAATATAATTCTTTTAATAGAAAAATTTTTAAAAAAATAGAGTTTTAAATCTAAATCTACTAAGTAAATGATATACTTTAAATGATATAGTCTAAACAAAAAAAAAAAAAAAAAACATTAATAAAGAAGCCTAAAATTTTAAATGGTTGTTTATGTCAAAAAGTGCAAGTGGCATATCTTTCTTGGGAGGTTTGTGGAAATGAGGCATATCAAAGAAGGAAAAAAGAGATGAATGGCCATGAATATGATAAAGACTCCTAACAAAATGGATATTCCTTGAAATATCCAAAAGTTTTTTTTTTTTTTTTTTTTTGCTTCCTTGCTCATGAATATGAGCTCCACATTGCTCATAGCTATACCCAACTTGATCCCCTTAATTTAAGCTATTGATGTAACCTCCTCAACTCTCATGTCCATACAGTATACTCCCTCCCTCTCTCTCTCTCTCTCTCTCTCTATATATATATATATATATATATATATGGACAATTGTTAAAAATTGAATTTGTGCTACTTAAAATAACTCAATTCGTTTTGATTCAGATAAAAATTAAATAATTCAATTTGATGATTTATAATATATTCATAATATAATTCACTTAAATAACTATGTCAATTAGAATTTTATTTTGAAAATTAAATAAAAAAATTAATTTTAAATTTAAATATTTTAATCTAAAATGATTCATAATTCATAACTCAAGAAATTTTTTTATATAATAAGTTGACGAGTAATTTTAATCAAATCATCGTCTGAAATGATTTAATTTAAACTCGCTCAAAAAATAATACTTAAAATAATCTATAATATAAAATATTTGCCACTTGTAGCATATTATTTTCTTTTTATTACCTAATTTCATAACTTTATCTTTCTTCTCTCTCTGTTTCTACTAATTGTTAGATTCCTTGCTTATACAGATTCCCTTTGGCAACATGTTCACATTTTTCAGGGTATGATAGCCAAGTGGATTGTTCTTGTGATACTCCATTGCCTTTGTAAGGAATTTGATGCCACACATATGCTTAGTTTATTCAACAATTTAAGTTTCTAGACAAGGCATATATGTCCCAATTGAAGGTAATGCATGTTGTGGAAGGGTTAAGAGTGCTTAATTTCTTATCTTTGGACTACATTAATTTATAGCTAGCTTGGGGTAGGAAAATTTCCATAATTTGATGGAAGTTATGAATTCTTGATGTTTGGTCTTTGAAAGCAATTTTATTGGAAGAATATATCATTATTAGTGCAAGATTTTGTTCTCTTTATATCGTTTCCCCTTTACAATGCTTTTAAAAGTATGACGACAGTAACAACTTAGGTCGAGACGGTTGTCTAATGGTCTATGCAACCACATTTATAATTTGAAAAATAAGAATAGAATCTTTCTTTTCTTTAATAATTGATTGTCAAAATTAAAGGTTTTATAATTAAATGTGTTATTTAAAAATTTATTATATTATTTTTTTATAATTTTATTTATTTTAAAATATAATATATAATTTTATATAAAAATAGAATAGACGGTTGAAGCATGCTACGCGTGCATGTCAGGTGCACTCAGTGTTCGGTTGAGCCAAGTGCACCGCTGGACCTTGGGTTTAGCTAGCACGCTGCTAGCCCTAATGCTAGGCATGGCCAAGCGCTCCCCATTGGGCCTGTCCTGCTTCGCGCGTAGCAGAATGAAAGAGCATGCCTTCTTGCGTTGAGCCGAACGACACTTCATTCTACCCAATGACTTGTTTAGCACGTATGGGTGGTCTATTAACGAAGCCAAGACTTGCAAGTGGCACATCACATGAGGTGCCTTTTAGACAGGTCTTTTCATCGTAAATAATCCCAAAAAGATATAAAATTTATTTTATAATTATTGCAAACCTTAAATCTATTTTTTGAAAAATAAAAATATTTTTGAATAAAGAATTTGAGAAGACGTCGATTCTCCATAATATGAGTTTGTAGGGAATGATCAATGTTTGATAGAATTTAGTTTCTATGTTGGATCGTCTTAAACATTGATATTTATTTTTGAACTTCATGATATTGATATAAATATGATTTTATTATGACAATTAGTTATTTGTTGATGATTTATAAACTTTAGAGGTTCATCACATTTGTTATGATATTTTTTCCTTAATCACATTTTCCAGTGATGTGAAGGTTTTGGTTTGCTAGATTAGGTCACTGTTGAGTAATTTTGTCTGGATAGAATAGCTAAGGAAGGCCAATTGAGCTTAATGAACAAGTTAATTCAACTATGTTTGGATTTATGGATTTAAATTCATGAATTTGGGTCAAATATCATTGTTTAAAAATAAATTTTGATAAAATTTAAAATAGTTGTAGAGATTAAAAAAAAAGTAAGCATTTGAAATTGATATAGTATGTCCCAAATTCTCAATTAGTTCTCAAAATGGTCAGATCTTCTAAGTCCAATTTAGATCACAAGAGGTGTTGATTCATAATTTGAATAGACCGAACATAAGAAGTTCGAACGAGATCGAACAAAATCAAACATAAGAGTTCAAACAAAATCGAACACAGGGAATTAAGGCAAAATCAAGCATAAGAAAATTGGAAAAGACATTTTAAGAGTTCAACTCGAATTAAGTTCGGAAAAATATGTTAATCTCAAAGATTGGATAGAAGCTATTGGAATATGCTAAATATCACTGGGATAGTATGATGCGTTTCCTTAATATACCAAAGAATACATCTGGATATGAATTAGCAAAATTCTGAGGATTGCGCAAATACAATATCTATTACTCTATAAATAGATCTCAACACATACCAAGATATGCAATTCATTTCTTTCATTCTTCATTAGTCATTGTACTTGGCTTTTGTCCATTTACTAACTTGAGCGACAGAGTAGCCGTATTTAGGTCTTTGACCATATATATTTTTCCTATTTGCAGACCACTCAGAGTCCATTCACATACCCAAGAATCAGGTAACATCAAAAATAATAACATTAATTAGTTTATTTGAAATTCAAATTCAACCTAACAAAAAAAAATTGTGTGGTACACACCTCTTTTTGAAATTCAAATTGAATTTTCTTCGTTAGTCAAACAAGATGTTCTCAAAACTATAAATTTCAATTCAAATAGTCAAAATTTAAATTTCAAATTCAAATTCATGAATTCAAATGCAACTTAAATTGATTTGAAGCCTTATATATAATGACCTAATCAATAACTCAAAATGATTTAATTTAAACCAATTGAAAAATAATGAGATCTAATCCACATTTTAAAATAATTGAAATCAAATTGACTCAAATCTTTCGATTAAACAATGCATCTTATTGATTAAGATCAAAATTAGCTAAAAAGTTTGAATATTAATGTGATTTTGAATTAATAGCTATCGTTGTATCTTCAACTAGATTATTAGTCATTTTGAAAACCTAGTCATCTTTCTAAATTCTCCCCCTTCTTTCTCTTCTTTTTCCCATTGTGAGTTCTTTAGAATGACCATTAGTGAATATTTTCACTGATGGCGACCCCTTTCCCCCTTTTTTTATATTTTTTATATTTATTTTATATTTTTTCTAATAATCTCCAGATCTGTATTATTTTGAAGCAAATATGTATTTGTTTCCCATATTAATTTATAGATATGGGTTTTGTCTCCTCTTTTAAGAGGAATTGTTGTCTCCTCTTCTGTGAGGATTTTGTATTTTCTCATTTGCGAGGATTTGTTGTTTCCTTTATTATGATGATCGATTTTTTTCTTTTTTATCATAAAGTTGTTAGGTGTTTTACTTTGTTATCTAGATAGGAATACAATAATAAAAAGTACTAATTTTCTTTTCATGAGAATATTAAAATTTGATAGTTTTTAAATTGGATTCGTAGAAAGACTATATAATTGATCAATGGTAGATTACCATTAATTGGAGCATGCTTCCCGTGGAATGGCCAACTCAAATGCTCTATCAACATTATAAAATCCTTCAAATCAAGATAATTGCTATTATTTTTTTTTTATATAAGTAGTTTAACCTAAATTTTTTTTATGCAAAATTATATTAGTATAAAATTTTATACTTGGATATTTTGAACTATCTTTTATTTTTCTAAAAAAAATTAAATTATTTGTCAACTTCAATTCACATGGAAACATTAGGGCTATGCACGGTTCTTGAAAGTTCCCAACCAAACTGAAGAACCATACCGAACTAACAAGAACCGTACTGAAATGAAATTATTTTAATACCTTGGTTCAATTTTAGTTTTCATTAAGAACCAAACTGAGAATCGAATTTATACATATATTTTTCTATTTTTTTTAGATATTTTATAAACTTTCAATATAATTATATTTATTTATATGTGTATATATATATAATTATGAACTAAATATAACTTAGTATTATTTTTCATTTCTCTATATTTTCTTAATAATTTTAGTTATAAATACATTAAATTACTATATAATTCTTAATTATAAATATACTATTATATTATATATATGTTAATTCATAATTATATTTGTATCTTATAGTTAAATATTACACAACTAATAATTAATAAATAGTTAAAATGCATATTATATTATATGCTTATACTAGTCTATGATATAATATAGTTAATCTTATTCATCTTATAGTTAAATATTATATAATTTAGAAATAGATAAAAAAAATATATTATATGATATATTATGTATTAATAACCCTATTTCAAATTTAAATACTAATTTAAGTATGACTTTTTAAAGAAATAATTATATAAAATTATTTCAAAAATTAAGAATTAAATCAGAACCATACTGAACTGAACTGGAATCGAATGATTGAGAATTGTATAGAATCAAAACTGAAATAATAAAAAATTGAATCAGAACCGTATCAAAATGTTAATTCAATTTTAATTCCTAAACAGACTCCGAATCGAATGGAACCTTAGAAAACATTACGGACGCTTATTATAAAAAGAAATAAAAAAATAATTAAAGAAACCACAGTGGAAAAGCTATAAGGTGTATCGCCTTCTTTTTGTTTAGAGTTGCAACTGGAAAACTTTTTTTTTTTATTATTGAATGAAAATTTAATAAACCGAGTAACATATTTTATTATAAATAATAAAATAAAAATAAATAATAAAACTCAAACTCAAAATATCTTGAATTTTTAGGGGGGCATTTGTCAGATTTCAAATTTTCATATATCTCAAAGTCTAATAACATCCTTCTATTTACCCATTTTTTCAAAAAGGAAAAAGAAAAAGGTCTAACTTCTTTGATCAGCTATGATAGAGATTGCAATGGTGATAAAAAAAAAATGACAAGGATTTGGAGGAAAACCTTGCCAATTTGACAAAAGAAAGATTTGTCCTTTTGATCAGAACTGAAATTCCTCATGCAACTCATGTCCAACAACGTAATGCTTTTCCTTAAGTAGTAAAAGGACCTCTTCTTTATTACAATATTACATTGATTTTTATTCTGACTTTATATATATATATATATTCAAGAAAAAGAAAGCCTTGTGTGAGAAGCTAACAGAATATTCTCAACCATTTATCACTATTAAAGCAGGGGCCACCTCCTCTTCATTCATTTACAATCATCTAATATTTTATAATATATAGGAATTCTATTCTTTTGGAATGTTGCTTTTGCACCCCCCTCCCCACCCTTCCTTTTTTTTTTTTTCTTGTTCTTCTCGGCTATATTAAAAAATTTTTGCTTAAATTCTGTTCTTCACAAATTTAAAATATAAATATATGAAATTCATATATTTAATAGATGGATTTTATCATATATATTATATCATATATTCTTAGTAGATTAAATTTAGGCAAAAAAATCCTAATAATATTTGTCTCTTAACAAATTTATTTAGGATCTCAAGGTCTAACTATCCATTTTTCTTTTGAAAAGTATAACTTATATTTTTAAACAATATAAGGTGAATATATATTTTTTATTTTATTTTTTTAATTCAAAATTAAAAAAGAATCAAAATTAATTAGAAACTTTAACTACCTACACTGTGGCCTACTTCCACATTAGGTTCCTTAACTAAAAGCATTGAATGAATTGGAAAGGGGTGGATGGATTGCATGTGGAAAATGGATTCTCTCCTAAGTATTCAGGTATTGAAGAACAAAAGGTTGGAAAGTGGAGAATAGTGAAAGAATAAGGGATGTCCTGAGTAATATGCCAATAAAGGAATATGAAAGGGAGAAACCAAAGCCACTCAAACCAAGTTGCTGGGTAAAAGATTTATAAATATTATCACACCTTCATCAACAAGATAATCTATAATTTTGTGTCTGAGATATAATAAAAATTATAATTTTGTTTCTTG
This sequence comes from Hevea brasiliensis, assembly GCF_030052815.1. Classification (NCBI taxonomy): domain Eukaryota; kingdom Viridiplantae; phylum Streptophyta; class Magnoliopsida; order Malpighiales; family Euphorbiaceae; genus Hevea; species Hevea brasiliensis. The sequence continues at coordinate 29,080,123 of NC_079504.1, read as the reverse complement.
AAACAAAATAGTTTCAAAATATATTTCCTGTTAATAAAATAGTTTTTTATTAAAATTCATCTTATGGCTTAAAAATTATAATAATTTAATTTATTATATTTCACTTTTTATTATAATTTATAACTTTAATATTAATAAAAAATATAATAAACTGCTTCGATTTATAGTTGATTAACGATGAAATTTTAATAGGACTATTTTGCTAACAAAAGTATACATTAGTGACTAATTTATTTCTCATTCAAAATAAATGAATTAAACTGTAAGTTTTGTCATACTTTAGGACTATATAATTAATACATTAAAAAGAAAAAAAAAATTATTTAACATGATTTGATTCAGTGACTGAAGACATATTATTTAGCTGCTAGAATCAAATTGGAATTTCACACCTCAATCTCCTGTAACCCTCCTTAAATAGCCTGCCTTGTTCACGTCCAACTTGGTTTCAAAGTGCAACAACACGCAAACCCTTCAAATCAAAAAATACAGCTTCCTCTCCCTCCTTACCTATCTCTGCCTCTCTAAGCAACATTTTTCCCAACAATCTTCAAGAGGAGCTTGCTAGCTGGCTCCTCCATTGATATAAGAGGATTATACAGAGAGAAACCAGCTTGTCTAAAGAGTTCTTCTCACTGAAACGGATCACAAAAGCCGAGAAATGGCTGGAAATGATTGGATAAATGGGTACTTGGAAGCTATTTTAGATGTGGGAAGCAGTCTAAGGAAAAGAAATGATGGAAAGTTGAAGATTGCTAGGTTTGAAGAGAGCAAGGAAAAGGAAGACAAGTCTTTTAGTCCTACTAAATACTTTGTGGAAGAAGTTATTAATAGCTTTGATGAGTCTGATCTCCACAGGACATGGGTCAAGGTCAGGCTATCCCCTTCTTTCTCCATCTATCTCAATTCTTTTACAAATTTAATAGAGGAGAATAATTCTTCAATTAAGCTAATTAAGGATAACTCCATCTTGTTCAGCCGTTTTGATTAGTACTCTCTTATATATAGAATAATGTGTAGGCCTTTTTTTTTTTTTTTAAATAATTGGCTTCTACTCAAATTCAAATTTGAGACTTCATCCTTTTAGAAATAATTTTAATACCACTAAACTAAAACTCATTAGTAATGCATAGACTTGTTTTAGATTTAAAGGCTTTTAATATGATCAAAATATTTTACAGATAAACTTCATAATGTAAAGAAAAAAGTCATTAAGCTAGTAGTCTAGTAGCGGATTAGCTACCACATAATGTAGAAGATGAGGAAGAATTCAATTTCTAGCAGCTCTCTCCATAAAAAATTTTCAATATATACCAAAAAATAAAAATTATAGTAAAGCTTTTAGGCCATTCTTTCCTTAAAAGTGATGAAAAAAGGGGAGGAAAAGCTAAAAAGCATCCATCCAAGTTTGTGTAACATTTGCATCAAGATTGGTGGGCCTAATAAAAACAATCCTTGGTTTTTTTTTTTTTTTTTATTTATTTTTATTTTGATTCTCAATTCAGCATATCTATGGTCATGCAACAATAGACCTCATAACAATTTTTTTTTGCTCATTAAGGAAAGATACTCGAATCTAACTCTATCAGATCAAGTTTTATAGCTTCAGCTACTAAATTAAATTAGGTTAACTAACTTATAAATTTAATCAGAGCAAATATGGATCCCTAAATATAACTTAATGAAAGTTTAATTAATTTCCAAGTTAATTGAAGAGAAAGAAAGTGTGTTTTAAAGCTTTTAATTTTATTTTTTGGGTGGTTGATGTTAAATGGAAAGGATGGATGGAAGAAAAAGCTAAAGGGTGTGAATGTGAATATTGTGTAAATGTGGGGCAGGTGATAGCAACAAGGAATACTCGTGAACGCAGCAACAGGCTTGAGAATATGTGCTGGAGAATTTGGCATCTTGCCCGTAAAAAGAAAAAGGTTAGCTTCTTCTACTCTACTTTATCCACTTTCTCCCCAACACATGTCGTTTGTGATTCCTATTTTAATTTGCCTACTCTTATTCTCTCGTGTTTTATCCTTTTTTAATTTTTTTTTTTATCACATACGTCTCTTTATATCCTTCACGAGTGTGGACAATGAAATATTTTGGATCCCTTCATAAGTCAATATATTAATTTTTTATTATTATTGTTATTTAAAATAACAATAATTTTATTAAAATTCAAGAAACACTTAATATAAAAGGTCCACCCTAAAACCCGAGTCAACAGGCCACCCAATACATCTAACCTAAGATAAAAAATGCTAAGTGAAAAAACTTGAAAAAACATCATATTGAAGAACACAAAGTAAAAAGCTCAAAGACTTCCCAAACCTCAGGACTAGCATATAATAAAGCCAAGATGAACTTATTTAGCCCCTAATTATCAAAATATTATGCACCGTACATGGCAATTACTTGCCTATAATTACCTCCTTATGCATTTTTCTTTGGTCATATCCTGTTCTTGTACTTGAATTTGATGAAAATAATGGAAATTGTATGTGCAATATAAACATCAGAATTATACTAAATGGAAATGTGGATCATTCATAACATTTCCAATGGTAAAAATTTCAACTACTGACTTTAATCTTCATACCAGGATTCAGCTCTAGTCCACTGAGGCAGAAGCCTCTGAATTATATTCTTCATTGTGTTTCTTGTTAGTTCACCTCATAAGAAGAACTTCTGTCGTGTCGCTCAATTAGTGAGACATAATAGGATTACTGTTTTTTAATCTACTCATATGAAACTAAAATTGTTGTCTGTATCTAAGCTTCTGGGATATCAATCAAAGGTAATATTTACTTGCAGATAGCATGGGATGATGCACAAAGACTTGCTAGAAGACGGCTGGAGCGAGAGCAAGGGCGTAATGATGCTGCAGATGATCTTTCTGAACTATCTGAGGGGGAGAAGGAAAAGGGTGATAGCAACCCTTCAGAACCTGTCAGGGACTTCACCAGAATTAACTCAGAGATGCAAATATGGTCTGATGAAGAGAAGCCTAGGCGCCTATACATTGTGCTAATCAGGTATTCAACACGTTTATCTCAGCTAACTATATTCTAAAGGCATTCGGCATGTTTATCTCAGCTAACTATATTCTAAGGCACAAAACCTGAATGGTAAACAAGCACCTATTTAAGAACTACTAAATCTAATTTATGCAGCCATTCAAATATGCCTCAGAAAAATAGAAAAGTGCACTGTATGATTATGAAAACTACCATTATATTGAATTCACATTTAGTTATATTTTTCCTGCAGTATACATGGTCTGGTGCGTGGAGAAAATATGGAACTTGGAAGGGATTCCGATACTGGGGGTCAGGTAATCATGCAAATATCACAAACTTAATCTGAACATTTCACTTCCCATGACTACAACTATTGTTTTGATTGCAGGTAAAATATGTTGTTGAACTTGCTCGAGCTCTTGCCAATACAAAAGGAGTCTATCGTGTAGATCTCTTGACCAGACAAATCAGCTCCCCTGATGTAGACTCCAGCTATGGTGAGCCCATTGAGATGCTGTCATGCCCACCTGATGGCAGTGGAAGTTGTGGAGCCTACATAGTCCGCATTCCTTGTGGTCCCCGCAACAAGTAATCAAAGCTTTCTTCTTTTTTTGCAGGTTTAATTTTTGGTGAGATATTGGTCTGACTACGGCATCTATACCACAGGTACATACCAAAAGAATCACTCTGGCCTTACATACCTGAATTTGTAGATGGAGCCTTAAGCCATATTGTCAACATGGCTAGAGCCCTAGGGGAACAAGTTAATGGGGGAAAGCCTACTTGGCCATATGTAATTCATGGTCACTATGCTGATGCTGGGGAGGTGGCATCGCATCTGTCCGGAGCCTTGAATGTGCCAATGGTGCTAACCGGACACTCTCTGGGGAGGAACAAGTTTGAGCAATTGCTTAAGCAAGGAAGGCTTTCTAGGGAAGACATAAATGCAACCTACAAGATAATGAGGAGGATTGAAGCAGAAGAGTTGGGGTTGGATGCTTCTGAGATGGTGGTAACCAGCACAAAGCAAGAGATTGAAGAGCAATGGGGCTTGTATGATGGGTTTGATCTCAAGTTGGAAAGAAAGCTTAGGGTTAGAAGACGCCGAGGAGTAAGTTGCCTGGGAAGAAATATGCCGAGGATGGTGGTATGTATACTCTTATTCTCTATTTTCATTTCTTACATAACAAATGCACACAAAAGACTAGAGTTTCTAGTGAAAATTGCATCTAAGAACTAGATTATAGGACAAGAAAACTGCAGCAAATCAGATTGATGTGTTTGCTACTTTCTTTCAATAATCACCTAAGCATTTAACAAGACATTTTCTAAAATACTGACAGTAATACTTTAATGAATACTCATTGTCTTCTATACAGCTACTGCAAGCATAATGGCAAATGAAAGTCATTGTTCATGAAGCCTCCTTCTGTCAAAATAACCAGCTCACTTGTCCAAATGGTTCTAGCATTCAATGAACATACATAATATGAAAAAGTATTTACAGTTGCATCTAATCAATTAAAACCCATTTTCTAATAATTATATGCCATCAGGTTATACCTCCAGGCATGGACTTCAGCTACGTAACAAAACAAGATTCATTGGAAGGTGATCTCAAGTCATTAATTGGCTCCGACAGAACTCAAACTAAGAGGAATCTGCCTCCAATATGGTCTGAGGTTGTTCATCTCTTCCTCATACTAAGAATTTCCTTCGATGCATTTATCTATTTTCTATACTTAACTTTGTTGTATCTAGATATCACCTACATTGCTTTAAAGGAGAAAAAGAAAAGTTGAATTCATGGCATAAATCTTTATAACTGACCAAAAAGACTTTTCAATTGATTGCTAAAGGAAACTGTTGTGGAAACATCCATATATGAAGAGAAATCAATTAATCAAATATCAACTACATTCCTTACTAATTATCTAATTAAATTTCTAATGCAGGTAATGCGTTTTTTCACAAATCCTCATAAACCTACAATACTTGCATTGTCCCGTCCTGACCCAAAGAAAAATGTCACCACATTGCTCAAGGCTTTTGGGGAGTGCCAGCGCCTCCGAGAGCTAGCCAATCTGGTAAATTTATGTTTCGCTTCAGTTTGATATGAAGTGGGTTCAATACTATCAACTTAGTACAAAGCCAAGTTCCTTAATTCTTGTCTTCTTGCAGACTCTAATACTTGGTAACAGAGATGACATTGAAGAGATGTCTAACAGTAGCTCAGTTGTTCTTACAACCGTGCTCAAGCTCATTGACAAGTATGATTTGTATGGTCAAGTTGCTTACCCCAAGCATCACAAGCAATCTGAAGTTCCTGACATTTATCGTCTGGCTGCAAAAACAAAGGTACATATTTTCTAACGGAAATTTAATAATTATCCCTTTTTCATATGAAATTAAAAACATGCCATTTCCCCTGCGCCCCGGCCCGCCCCAACCAAAAAAAAAAAAAAAAATCCCTCTGATTCTGCCTAAGCTACTACAAAGCCATAACACATGAAGATAAACCACTCCTGTATGTATACAGCCATAAATACTCAACCAAATTTATTGCCTAAAACTTGACCACACTTTGACTCCATCTTCTTGGAATATTTGAAATGCTAACAGTAATAATTCTATGGTTGCTTTGTCTCTTGAAGGGAGTTTTCATCAATCCAGCTCTGGTGGAACCATTTGGTCTCACACTTATAGAGGTAATTTTCAGGTTTGATATTCATCGCTTAAATGGGCTTAATCCAATCATTTAATCTTGGTGCATGTTAGAGCAGTACACAAGATATGCACCTAACTGTTGTATAATAATTTTTCTCTCTTCAAATTCCATATATTTTGTAGGCAGCTGCATATGGTTTACCTGTTGTTGCTACAAAAAATGGTGGACCAGTGGACATTTTGAAGGTAACAAACAACAATACATCATATTCCAAGTTTCTCACCTTAAAACTTGGATATCTGCACTTGTTCTGTTGTTCCTTCATTCAGAGTTCTGTCAATCATAGCTAGTCAATGATAAAGCAATTCATGAATATCTGACGCTTAAACTCATAACTTGGCTAAAAAATCCTGAAAAATATATAGCTCCCCCAGGTAGAGTTCAGATATCCAGTAATGTTGATTTCCCAAAAAAAAAAAAAAAGGGAAATCCAGTAAGTTTAGCTTCTCCATGAAATTGATATCTTTCACACGGACATTGTATGCACTTTATTAAGTGAAAGCAGCCCTTATGGTCACAACCTACTTCCAACTTTTTTAGGAAGCTAATAATTTCAACAGATCTCCAGCTTTTAGAAGCCATATTATAAATCAACCATCCATCCAAAGATGCACTTCATTCTTTTCTATTTTACACAGCATAGCATATGAACAAATCTTTCCATGTCTTTTCTCGTTCCTTTTTTCAGATTGCATATCATCATAAAAAGCACTCCGCACCATAAATAGGCATCTTCTCATCTTTCCACTTTGTGTTCATGACTATCCAAGCTTAGCTCAATTTGGTTAAAGTTGTGCATAATATTCTTGAAGTTTGGAATTTCAGAATGTTAGTACTTGTAGATAATGTATGCCAGCCAACTCATGGAGATTTCTTTCTAGCAGGCTCTTAACAATGGCCTACTAGTGGACCCTCATGATCAAAAAGCAATAGCAGATGCACTTCTGAAGCTTGTTGCCGACAAAAACCTCTGGACTGAATGCCGAAAAAATGGTTTAAAAAACATTCACCGCTTTTCTTGGCCAGAACATTGCCGTAACTATCTCTCCCATGTTGAACACTGCAGGAACCGCCACCCAACAAGCCGTCTTGAGATCACACCAATTCCTGAAGAGCCAATGAGCGACTCTCTAAAGGATGTGGAGGACTTATCTTTAAGATTCTCCATTGAAGGAGATCCCAAGCTTAATGGAGAGCTAGATGCAGCAACTAGACAGAAGAAACTAATTGAAGCCATTACCCAAGCTGCTTCATCCAATGGTAATGCAAGTGTTACTTATAGTCCTGGCAGAAGGCAGATGCTATTTGTGATAGCTGCTGATTGTTATGACTGTAATGGGAAAAGCACAGTGAACTTCCAAGAAATTATCAAGAATGTGATGAAAGCTGCTGGATTATGCCTAGGGTTGGGCAGGATAGGCTTTGTACTGTTGACTGGCTCAAGTTTACGGGAGACAATGGAAGCTTTAAAATCTTGCCCAGTGAATATAGAAGACTTTGATGCAATAATATGTAATAGTGGAAGTGAGATGTACTATCCATGGAGAGACATGGTGGCTGATTTGGACTATGAAGCCCATGTAGGGTACAGGTGGCCTGGAGAGAATGTTAGGTCTATGGCAATTAGGCTAGCTAAGTTAGAAGATGGGACTGAAGATGATGTCCTCGAGTATGTTCAGACAAGTGGTTCTAGGAGCTATTCTTATATCATCAAACCAGGAGCCAAGGTAAGAGACTTGTTATGGTCCATAAAACTATTACGGTGTATAAAACTACCTACTATCAATGAGAAGTAATATAGAGAAATACATATTCCATCTAATACTTCTTAATGAAATCAGACTCGAAAGGTTGATGAAATCCGGCAAAGGCTTCGAATGAGAGGCTTTCGATGCAACCTTGTCTACACACGTGCAGCATCAAGGTTAAATGTGATCCCATTATTCGCATCAAGGAAACAAGCCCTAAGGTTAGTTAGACCCATTCTTTTACTGGGTAATTATATTTTTAAGTCCACATTCAATGGTACTGAAGTGAAAATAAATCAAAATTACACCTAGACACTTGCATGTTCTGCAGGTATCTATCAGTTAAGTGGGGAATTGATCTTTCCAAAATATTTGTCTTTGTTGGGGAAAAAGGGGACACAGATTATGAAGAACTACTGGCCGGCCTCCATAAGACCATTATTATGAGAGGCTCCGTGGGGTATGGAAGTGAGAAGCTTCTTCGCAGTCAAGACAGCTTTAAAAGAGAAGATATTGTCCCCCAAGAAAGCCCTAGCCTAGGCTTTGTGGAGGAGAATTATGAAGTTCATGACCTCTCAGCAGCTTTAGAGGCTCTAGGGATCAAGTGATCTTTATTCATAAATAACCTTTTCTTTTTGTAACAGTTATCTATGCATATACTTTTACAGGTAATGCAAAAGCAAAAATACATTTACTATTGTATATCTCTTGCTAAATTTCAATTACGATGTACATCTCTACCTAAATTTTAGTTACATGAAAAATATAACCTTGTAGGAAATCATACTCCCCAAAGAAAGCCCTAGCCTAGGCTTTGTGGAGGAAAATTATGAATTTCATGGCCTCTCAGCAGCTTTAGAGGCTCTAGGGATCAAGTGATCTTTATTCATAAATAACCTTTTCTTTTTGTAACAGTTATCTATGTGTATACTTAAAAAGGTAATGCAAAAGCAAAAATATATTTACTATTGTATATCTCTTCCTAAATTTCAATTACAATGTACATCTCTGCCTAAATTTTAGTTACATGAAAAATATAACCTTGTAGGAAATCATACAAAGGGCACCAAGTACTTGTTTCCTTTGCTTTTCAGGATGGTAATTAATTTTATTTGTATGATGGGTAATACATGTACATGAAATGATGGATGAAAGGGAGACTATGAGCCCAGCAATGTTTATGGCAATTTTAGTGAATGAATAAGACAGAGATACTAATGAAATATTAGGGATAGCTGATATATTCACTTCCCAGCAGGTTAGCAGATAGCAAAAAAATAAGGCAATTATAACGTAGTATTCTTCTATTAACAAGCTATGTATAAAGTTGCTATGACAAAGATACTTAGATTTTCCCCTCTCACTATTACCACTAATTATAGTCAAATTGGCACATATCCAAACTGAACTATTACTTTTAAGAAATAATATTCTTGTCATGTTGCAAAATTACCTGCACAGACAGCCATGATTCTAGTCTACAACTGATATTCTCAGCCTATAATCCAACTTCCAAGGTTCACATCACTGATGTCATGCACAAAAATCCATTGCTGCCTTGTATTCCACTCCACATCCACATTTAATCACATGAGAAAAACCCTGTAAAAAGAAGAGCCTCCAGGATTTGAACAGGAAATTTTTAAGCAGAAAAAAGCGGGGAAAAAAGGAAGCTGAGTCTTCTGAGTTTTCAAGATAATCTTTAGAAAATCAAACTTAAATCGACCATCATACCATAGTATCAGATCATGAATTTTCTTTGCAAAGGCACAACATTCTTGCGGATGGATTCTACTTGTACCCATCTACAGTGGGCATTTTCCAACTTAAAACCTAGCTTTGGCTATGTTTTTCTTCAGAATTTCAGTGAACAAGCATCCCCATGTGACTAATTTTCATGGCACAATGCAACAAAGCTATAGGAATATTTACCTTGAGTTTCTCAACCTGGCCTTGCAAAGATTGCAAATACTCAAGTTCTCCAGCTTTATCCGATAAAAGAGCTTTATATTCCTCCTCAAGGGTCTTAACGTCCATCGCCAGTAGCTCTGGCTACAGTCAAACATTTTAAAGGGATCACATATGAGAATGACATGAAAGAAGATACACAATCATAAAATTAATAGCCACTCCTCATCTGGTTCAGTTCAAAGGATTTGGAAGCTCAACGTTGCATAACAAACCTCATTAATGAATTATCTAATAACTCCATTTTTTTGGCAGTAGGGACCGTAATATATTGGTCTATAGACAACAAATAAAGGTGGTTCAAGAACAGCAAAGCTAGGTGTTTTGGGTTGATTCCAAGAGATGATCATCTATTATCCAATTAATTAATGGCAAATACAAGCATGTATCTGCGCACAAACATACATGCACCGAGTAAACAACTAACCTTGAACTCTTTTGCCCTGCACCTCAATTGCTCCATAGAATGCTTCACCTGGAATGATACAAGTAAGACCCATCAATCTTACAGCAGATACAGGGGGGCACATAAATTATATTTTCCCAGAAGTTAGCTCTACTCTAAGCATGTGGCTACGCATATGAACAGAAAGAGTGTTGGAGGCATCCAATACACCCGGCTAGACTAGGTATTACATGCCATGTCCAACAATTGGGTATCACAATTTCTTTTTCCCACCAGACAAAGAAAAAAATAATGTCAAAGAATTAAAACAATGTCAAAGAATTTGTTGGCAACAAGGAATATTAAAATTGTAAAGATAGAACATGCAGAGAAAGCATAAATCCTAAAGAAGCAATCTGAATTCTTTCTCCTGGGTTTATTGTTGGACATAGTTTAGGCACCTAAAACTAAACAAGCGTCCACTACTTGGTCTGAGCAGTAAACAAATATTGGACAAGTAACCAAGTGGCTACAAAAAGAAATTTTGAATAACCAATGTAAATAAACAGTACACACATCCTATTGCCCGACGAAATAAATGCTTAAAAGCTGTCTACGCATAACAAAAATTGCCAGACTAAGTGAATTCCAAAAAATTGGCACACATATCACAGCCAATAAAGACATGTGATATATATGATATAATAACTGCAGTCAAAGCATGTAAAGCAACCTTGCTATTCTCTTTGGCAACTTCAAATTTCCTCTCTGCAACTTCATCAAGCTTAGCCTTGGCAAAGTCCACCTTGGCCATTAGGTTCTTCTTCCTTGCATTATTCCCCTGTTATTCCAACTATTACCTAGAGCATTCCAACTTTTTTCTTAATTGATGTAACTTGTAAGGAGCTTGTTTACCAGATTGTCCATCTTAAGGCAGTCACCAATGGCAGACTTCCCTGCAAGAAAAGTCCAATTTCAAGATAAAAGTGATGGATATTCCATTTAAAGCAGAAAATTAGACATTAGTAAATGTGCAAATAAGAAATACAATAAGAAATTAATATTCTTGATAAGGGTATTCTCGGGACATAATGTTACATCAATGTAGATTAGGACGACAGTTCATAGAACAGGCATTTCCCTTTCTGTTTCCTTATATGCTCCCATGTCATTACTTGGCACAAATGTAGAAAGGTCCTAGCATCAAATCCTACGGCCTTTGAGAAAAAGCAAAGTCAAATATCGATTTAGAGTTTCTAGGCCACATTCAAGGACTATGTGTTGGAATCTCAATCCCTACATTAAAGGGATTATTATTTCTTTCTCCTTATGTATATCTTGTTTCCTATTTGTATTAGTTTTCATTAAATTAGATTTCCTTGTAAAACTAATAATCTTGTATATAAATACAGAGAAATAATATAGTGATTGACTTTCCATAACACTCCCCCTTAAGTTGGAACATAGATGTTAATCATGCCCAACTTGTTACAAATGTAGTCAATCCTAGCTCCATTCAGAGCTTTTGTGAAAATATCTCATAACGGCTCTCCAGTTTTGATGTGTCCTGTTGAGATGATCTGTTGTTGAATCTTTTCACGAACAAAGTGACAATCAATCTCAATATGTTTGGTCCGCTCATGAAACACCGGATTAGAAGCAATATGGAGAGCAGCTTGATTATCACACCACAATTTCGCAGGCAGGAAGGTCTTAAAACCTGTCTCATCTAGTAATTGAAGTATCCACATTACCTCACATACTGATTGTGCCATGGCTCTTTATTCAGATTCAGCACTAGATCGAGAAACTACACTCTGCTTCTTGCTTCTCCAAGACACCAAATTTCCTCTAACAAAAACGCAATATCCAGTAGTTGACCTCCTGTCAACCTTAGATCCAGCCCAATTAGCATCTGAAAAATATTCAACATTCAAATGCCCATGATTACCATATAACAAACCTCTTCCTGTAGCGCCTTCAGATAACACAAGATTTGTCCCAAGGCTTCCCAATGAGCAACAGTTGGGGAAGACAAAAACTGACTTACCACACTAACAGCATAAGCAATGTCAAGACGAGTGACTGTAAGGTAGTTCAATTTTCTTACCAATCTCCTATATCTCTCTGCATCTTCAAACAACTCACTATCCCTTGCTAACAGTTGTAAATTTGGAGTCATTGGTGCACTACAAGGCTTAGCACCTAATTTTCCTGTTTCTGTCAATAAATCGAGGATATATTTTCTTTGAGATAAGAAAATACCCTTCTTACTTCTCATAACTTCAATACCCAATAAATACTTTAACGATCCCAAGTCTTTGGTCCGAAACTGAGTTTGGAGGAAGGTTTTAAGAGATGAAATACCTGCAGAGTCACTCCCAGTGATGACAATGTCATCCACATAGACTACCAGGAGAATTAGACCAGCCTCAGATTGCCTATAAAATACTGAGTGATCACACTTACTCTTTTGCATACCAAATTCCTGTACTGCTTCATTGAATCTCCCAAACCAGGCCCTAGGACTTTGTTTCAAGCCGTAAAGAGACTTTCGAAGCCTACAAATTTTACCCAACTCCCCCTGAGCAACAAACCCAGGTGATTGCTCCATATACACCTCCTCCTGAAGATCACCATGAAGGAAAGCATTCTTGATATCCAATTGGTGCGGGGGCCAATCATATGTAGCTGCTAAAGAAATAAACAAACGAACAGAAGTAAGTTTAGCTACAGGAAAAAAAGTGTCAGAGTAATCAACCCCATATGTCTGAGCATATCCTTTTGCTACAAGGCGTGCTTTTAACCTAGCCACAGAACCATCAGGATTTACCTTTACTGTAAATACCCATTTGCAATCAATAGCTTTCTTACCAGTGGGCAAAGGCAACAGATCCCATGTATCATTAGCATCTAAAGCCTCAATTTCCTCTTTCATAGCAACACACCAGCCAGGATGAGACAGTGCCTCACCAACAGTATTAGGGATAGGAATAGAGTCTAAAGAAGTAACAAAACACCGAGAACAAGAAGACAATTGATTATAAGAAATAAAAAAAGAGATAGGATAAGTACATGAACGTTTACCTTTACGAAGTGCAATGGGTAAGTCTAGATCAGAATCATGATCAGTATGAGGTACAAGATCTCCCAACGAAGTAGCTGGTGGAGGATCTGAGTCAAGAATCTCCAATCTCCTAGAATAAAAATGAACAACGGGAGGTCAAGTAGGTCTAGAGACAGAAGGAACAGGCTATGAGAGAGGACTAGCCATTGGTTGGACAGTATATATTAAGAGATCATCCTCCTCCCCCTGACTCTCATACACAGATGATTGAGGAAAAAATGGAGTAGACTCAAAAAATGTGACATCTGTAGAAATAAGTTAATGATTAAAAGTAGGAGAGAAACAACAGTACCCTTTGCAGCTGGGAGTACCCAAGGAAGACACATTTGAGAGACTTTGGATTCAATTTAGTAACCTGTGGATGAACATCACGCACAAAGCAGGTACAACCAAAAATACGGGGTTCAACAGGGAACAAAAATTTTGTAGGAAACAAAGCAGTATAAGGAATATCCCCATTAAGGACAGAAGACGGCATACGATTGATCAAAAAACATGCCGTAGAAACTGCATCCGCTCAAAAGTGTTTAGGAACTTTCATCTGAAAAAGAAGAGCACAAGTTACCTCAAGAAGATGCCGATTTTTTCTTTCGGCCACGCCATTTTGGGATGGGGTATTCACACAGGAAGACTGATGAAGAATGCCATTTTGTGTCATATAAGACTGAAATTGTGCTGAAAAGTATTTTTTGGCATTATCACTTCTTAATATGCGCACAGAAATATTAAATTGAGTTTTGATTTCATTACAGAAGGCACAAAAGATAGAAAACAACTCAAAACGATTCTTCATTAAATATAACCAGGTAACACGAGAGTAATCATCAACAAAAGTAATAAAATAACGAAATCCAGTTTTAGAAGTAACAGAACAAGGACCCCAAACATCAGAATGAACTAACTCAAAAGGGGATGAAAACCGTTTATTGACTCTAGACACAGAAGGCAAACGATGATGTTTTGCAAACTGACATGACTCACATTCTAATACTGATAAAGACTGAAACTGAGGACATAGCTTCTTCATGTTAGACAAAGAAGGATGACCCAATCTACAATGAGCTTCAAGAGGTTTTAAGGTACTGGAGCAAACAAGCGACCACGGTACATGATTTTCCAGAATGTAGAGACCACCTGACTCACGTCCTCTACCAATAATCTGCTTCGTCGTAAGATCCTGAAACAAACACTGGTTAGGAAAAAAGGAAACAGAACAATTTAAGATACGAGTAAGTTTACTAACAGAAAGTAGATTAAAAGAGAATTTTGGTAGACACAAAACAGATGAAAAAGAAATTGACGAAGTCGGGTTCGCAGTTCCAGAACCCATGACACAAGAAGTAGAACCATCAGCTAAAGTAACAGTAGAGGAATTAAGATTAGACTGAAAAGCAGATAGAATACTAGAATTACCTGTCATGTGATCTGTCGCACCAGAATCAATAACCCATTTGGATGAGGAAGACACAAGATATGTAGTGGATTTACCTGACTCAGCGATTGCAGTGACAGGGGAACTGGTAGGCTTTAGAGATGCCTGATACTGGAAAAACTATGCAAAATCCTCTGCATATACCAAAATAGTTTTCTCAGAGGAAGATACTATAGAATCCTCTGCTGCCATATTTGCCATTTGTGATCGTTGATTTTTCCTCTGAAGTTGCGGACTATTATATTTTGTATGGCCAGGCTCATGGCAATAATAACGAATGACTCCTCTTGAGTCCTGATTAGAACTAGCCTCTCCATTACGCTGATTACTTCTGTTGCCTGTAATTCCTTCTCTACTTCCTCTTCTATTACCCTTTTGTCCATTTGGATTACGGCTAATAAGAGCACTACTGGCAAGCTGTGAAGATTGGGTACTCTCTGTACGAAGGACCCGCGTAAACGTTTCATGCAAAGAGAAAATCTCAGAACTGGAGAGAATCTGAGATTTAGCAGTTTCATACTCTGAAGGAAGGCCTGCAAGAAAACTCATAACAGCCAGTTGCTCCCGTTGGGCCTGCTGAACTTTCACATCAGGATTAAAAGGCAACAATACATTAAGTTCCTCATATACCCGTTTAAAATCCATAAAATAAGCTGTGAGAGACTTATCCTCTTTCTCAGCACAATAGAATGCCTTACAAACATCATAAATACGGGAGATATTCCCTTTACCAGAATACAAAAAATCTAAGTAATCCATCAATTCCTTAACAAATTCACAGTGATTAATTAAACTAATTACCTCACTGTGAATTGAGTTCCAAAGCTGCAAAAACAACCGAGCATCCTCCCTTAGCCAAGTTTGTCGTATATCATCCGTAGGTGAATCTTTAGTAAGGTGATCATCCTTATCAATGCTACTCAAATAGACCCTAACAGTCTTACTCTACTCCAGGTAATTCGAACCATTAAGTTTGTGTTCCGTGATCTTAGTCCTCACTGGAATCACATCAGAAATAACATTCTTATTGTCTGTCATTTGTTGAGACAAAAAAAACTAATCGAAACGCTAATCCAAAGTGCTTACAGCAGCAAAATAATCCAAAATCACAAATCAAGCAAATACCGAAATAGGATCTGAGAGCAAAACCTCAGAACTCCTTTAATGGTATAGTGGATCAAGCAACAGCACACAGTGGTGGAATGAGGGGGTTGAGGGGACGCTGGCGATGTTGATCAGAGTCGAAACGGCCGGTCGGCGGCTAAGGTCTCTCCTGAGCTGGGTGGTGAGAATAAATAGTCACCCTAGATAGATGACCTGCTCTGATACCATGTAGAAAGAGATGATTCTCCTTAATTTCAATTAATCTGTACATGGGTATATATATACAATTGATTCCTATAATTGTGTTCTACTAATTAAGAAGAAATTCTAAATAAGAAATCCTAAATAGGAATGCAGAATACAGAATATACAGAGAAATAATATAGTGATTGACTTTCCATAACAGTTTTCATTAAATTAGATTTACTTGTAAAACTAATAATCTTGTATATAAATAGGCATATGCATAGAGTCATTGATACATATGAAAAATATAGAAATTTCTCTCAAATACATTAGTTTCATCATTGTATCAGAGCTTTCAATTAATTAAGGAAGGCTTTAGTATTGTTGATCGGTATTGTTTAGTGTACTGTTCATGTGCACTGTTTATAAGTATTGTTAGGCATACTGTTCATGGGCACTGTTCATGAGCACTCTTCATGGGTATTGTTTATTGGCACTGTACACAACACGTGGACCTCTGACTTTTTCAACTGTTCCTCGTGTGTTGTGCTTCTACCTAGCTGTTGTCCTTAATCTAACCATAAGCGAATGTCTAAAACAGTGGATTACTCTGAAAGAACAAATGATATTGGTATTTTTTCCAATCAAGAAGTTTAATCCCTAATGCATTTGTCGTCTCGACTTGAATCTCAATCTTCCACGGTTGACTCTTTCAACTTTGTCAAATTAGGTAATATTTTTCTTACCAATCTTGATAAATCTTGTTGGATTATAGAATATAGAGCAAACAAACGTATGACAGGCTCTTGAAATAAATTCTCCACCTATTCTTCATGCTCAGGAAAAGAAAAAGTCCGTATGGTGGATGGTTTATTAACAATAATTTCTGGTATAGGTTCTGTTATATGTACTCCTAATATAAATCTCACTTCAGCTCTTCATATTCCCAGCTTTCCTATTAATCTTTTATCTGTCAGTTCTGTTACTTAAGCTCTTAATTGCAAAAATAAATTTTTTTCTACTCATTGTATATTTCAGGATTTGAAAATAGAGAAAATGATTGGCAGTGATAGATTGCGAGATGGTCTGTATTTTAAATCGACTGGCTATGTTATATGATAGTGAGTGTTGGGCACTGAAGGAGTCGTATGCGTCTAAGATAAGTGTTGCGGAGATGAGAATGTTAAGATGGATGAGTGGCCATACTAGACTAGATAAAGTTCGTAATGAGAGTATTAGAGAAAAGGTAGGAGTGGTGCCAATTGAGGATAAGTTGAGAGAAGGGAGATTGAGGTGGTTTGGTCATGTGAAACGTAGACATACGAAGGCTCCAGTTAGACAAGTAGAGCACATTAGGTTAGAGGATAGAAAAAAAAAGGGATAGACCTAAATTGACTTGGAGGAGAGTAGTACAACATGACCTAGAAGCATTACACATTTCTGAGGATTTAACCCAAAATCGTTTAGAGTGGAGAAAGCGAATCCATATAGCCGACCCCAAATTTTTGGGATAAAGGCTTAGTTGAGTTGAGTTGTAGCTCCTCAAATCTTAAAGCAAACCAGGATTTGTTAGAACAGACTATGAGTGCTAATGAGAAGATTATCTAGTAGCATAGGAGATTAGGACATCTATCTTTTTCTTCTTTAAAAAGGTTATATCCTAATTTGTTTAGAAGTTACAACTCAGAATTACTAGTTTGTGATGCTTGTGAATTTGTTAAACACACAAGACAATCTTATTCTTCAACGGATAATAGAAGTTTGATTCCTTTTATGACTATTCATTCTGATATATGGAGACCTACCCAAACTACTTCTTTGTCTGGATATAAATAGTTTGTCACTTTTATTGACTGTTGCACTAGGCTAATATGAGTTTATTTTATGAGAGAAAAAAGTGAAGTGTTTTCTTCCTTTTAACAGTTTCACAAAATAATTTGCACACAGTTTAATGAAAATGTTAAAATCATAAAAACTGATAATGGCGCAGAATATGTTAATAGTATTTTTCTTGCTTATTTGGATTCAAATGGTACAGTGCATCAAACTAGTTGTGTCAAGATTAGTAAACAAAATGGGGCGTCTGAAAGAAAAAATAGACATTTATTGGAGGTGGCTCAATCTCTTATGTTTACTATAAATCTACCTACACCTTATTGGAGGAATGCAGTTTTTGCTACAACATATCTTATCAATAGAACGCCTCTAAGAACATTGAACTTTAAGTGCTCTTTAGAGGTTTTACAATGCCATAATTCTTATACTGTTCCTCCAAAAATTTTTTGATGTGTATGTTTTGTCCATAAAATAAATATTGAAAAGTTAGAACCTAGAGCTTTTAAATGTGTGCTTATATGTTATTCTAGTACTCAAAAGTGCTATAAATGTTATTATCCTCCTACTAGAAAATATTTTGTTAGTATACATATTACCTTTAGAGAATCTGACCCTTATTTTCCTATAAAGTCACCTCTTCAAGGGGAGCATAAGGAGGAAAAAGAAGAGGTGTTTTTTCCTAATCAGGTTATTAGACTTGGGTCACACATTGGTAATGAGCCATCTAAACCAGGACCAACCACCTCAGAGGGAGACTATTAGGCTTGAGTCACACCTTAGTAATGAGCCATCTAATCAAGACCAACCACCTCCTTAAACCTTAGAGAGATTGAATAGATTAGATTTAAGAACCTACATGCGTCGGAATAAGACAGATACAGTCATTGAGCTTGATACACCTGATCAACCAACATCCCTAGAATCAATTCCTAAAGAATGTGGTGACTCTCCTTTACTTTCTGATGATCCTAAGTCTATTTCTGAGTTGAATTTTACTATTAATAATCTTGATGTTCCTATTGCTCTCAGAAAAGGAGTCAGGACTTGTACTAAGCATCCTATTTTTAATTTTATTTCCTATAACTCCTTGTCTCCTTCCTATAGAGCCTTTGTCTTATCTGTTTCTTCAGTTTCTATACCACAGGGTTGGAAGGAAGCATGTCTTGATCCAAAATGGAAGATTGCTATGGTTGATGTTGTGAAAATGTTTTCTCATTTTTCTCAAAGAAAGATTACAACATATTTATACAATTGTGATCCTAACTAAGAAGGAAAGTAATCCTATAATTAAGCAAATACATATCTGCAATGCTATAAGTTAGGAATACAAATAAATATACAAATTTGACATTCCATAACACTCCCCCTCAAGTTGGAGCATAGATGTTAATCATGCCCAACTTGCTACAAATATAGTCAACTCGAACTCCATTTAGAGCTTTTGTAAAAATATTTCCCAATTGCTCTCCTGTTTTGACATGCCCTGTTGAGACGACCTTCTGTTGAATCTTTTCTCAAATAAAGTGACAGTTAATCTCGATATGTTTAGTTCGCTCATGATACACAGGATTAGAAGCAATATGGAGAGCTACTTGATTATCACACCATAATTTTACAGGTAATGGAACCTTAAGACCAACCTCATCCAATAACTGAAGCACCCACATAACTTCACATACTGATTGTGCCATAGCCTGATATTCTGATTCAGCACTTGAACGAGAAACTAGACTCTGCTTTTTATTCCTCCATGATACCAAGTTTCCTCCAACATAAACATAATACCTTGTTGTTGATCTCCTGTCAATCTTTGATCTTGCCCAATCCGCATTTTAAAAACACTCAACATTTAAATGTCCATTATTGCTATACAAAATACCACGATCTGGAGCACCTTTCAAATAGCACAATATCTGTCCTAAAGCTTCCCAATGAGTAATAGTAAGGGAAGATATAAACTGACTCACAATACTGACAGAGTAAGCAATATCTGGATGAGTCACTGTCAGATGATTCAGCTTTCCAACCAATCTCGTATACCTCTCAGGATCATCAAATAGCTCACCATCTCCTGGTGAAAGCTGAATATTAGGAGTCATTGGTGCACTACATGGTTTAGCACCTAATTTCTAGTCTCTGCCAATAAATCAAGGATATACTTTCTTTGAGACAAGAAAATGCCTTTCTTACATCTTGAAACTTCAATGCCCAAAAAAAATTTCAACAAACCCAAATTTTTTGTTTGAAATTGAGTTTGAAGAAATGACTTAAGTGATGAAATGCCAGCAGAGTCACTTTCAGTAATGACAACGTCATCAACATATACCACAAGTAAGATTAAACCACTTTCAGAATGCTTAAAAAATATAGAATGATCAGAATTGCTCTTTTGCACACCATACCACTGTACCACCTCACTAAATCTGCCAAACCAAGCTCGGGGACTTTGTCTCAAACCATAAAGAGATTTGCGAAGCCTGCAAACTTTGTCCAACTCCCTCTGAGCAACAAACCCAGGTGGTTGCTCCATATATACCTCTTCTTAAAGATTACCATGAAGAAAAACATTCTTGATATCCAACTAGTGCAAAGGCCAATCATATATAGTTGCTAAAGAAATGAACAAGCGAACAGAAGTAAGTTTAGCTACAGGTGAAAAAACATCAGAGTAATCAACTTCATAGGTCTGAGCATATCCTTTTACCACAAGACGAGCTTTTAACCGAGCCACAGATCCATCGGGATTCACTTTTACTATGAACACCCATTTACAACCTACAACCTTCTTACCAATGGGCAGAGATACCAAGTCCCATGTACCATTAGTCTTTAGAGCCTCCATCTCCTCTCTCATAGCATCACACCAGCCCAGATGGGATAATGCCTCACTAACAGTTTTGGGAATATGAATAGAGTCTAAAGAAGTAACAAAACACCGAGAACAAGAAGACAATTGATTATAAGAAACAAAAGATGAAATAGGATAAGTACATGTGCGTTTACCTTTACGAAGAGCAATTGGTAAATCAAGGTCAGAATCAGGACCAGAAGCAAGAACAGGATCTCCCAACGAAGAAGCTGGTAGAGAGTTTGAGTTTGAGTCTTGGATCTCTTCCATCCTCCTGGGAAAGGTCCTGAAATAAACATGATGAACTGGTGGTTTAGGCTAAACTGGTACTGAGGCCGAAGGATCAGATGATGGGAGAGGACTAGACATAGTATATATTAAGAGATCATCCTCCTCCCCTGACTCTCATACACAGATGATTGAGAAAAAAATGGGTTAAATTTAAAAAATGTAACATCAGCAGATACAAGATATTTATTGAGTAGGAGAAAAACACTGATACCCCTTTTGAGAAAAAAAGGGGTTAAATTTAAAAAATGTAACATCAGCAGATACAAGATATTTATTGAGAGTAGGAGAAAAACATTGATACCCCTTTTGAAGATGAAAGTACCCAAGAAAGACACACTTGAGAGACTTGGGATCCAATTTGATAACCTGGGGATGAACATCACAAACAAAACAAGTGCACTCAAAGATACGAGGTTCAATGGGAAATAGAGACTTAGAGGGAAACAACACATTATAAGGAATGTCACCGTGAAGGACAGATGATGGCATACGGTTAATCAGAAAACAAGCTGTGGAGACTGCATCAGCCAAAAAATATTTAGGTACTTTCATTTGGAAAAGAAGTGCTCTAGCTACCTCTAGAAGGTAACGATTCTTTCTTTCGGTAACTCCATTTTGAGAAGGAGCATCAAAACAAGAGGTTTGATGGAGAATACCATTCTGTGACATATAATTCTGAAAATTGTTGCAAATGTAGTCTTTTGCATTATCACTTCTCAAGGTACGAACACATGCATTAAAATGTGTTTTGATTTCAACACTAAAGGCACAAAAGATAAAAAATAACTCTGAACAATTTTTCATTAAAAATAACTAAGTAACAAGAGAGTAGTCATCAACAAAGGTAACAAAGTACTTAAACCCAATTTTAGAAATGGCAGAACATGGACCCCATACATCAGAATGAACTAACTCAAAAGGAAACGAAGCTCGTTTATTGACTCGAGACACTATAGGTAAACGATGGTATTTGGTAAACTGACATGACTCACAATTTAAAACTAACAAAGACTGAAATTATGGACATAACTTCTTCATGACAGATAGAGAAGGATGGCCCAATCGACAATGAACTTCAACAGGACTTAAGGCACTGGAGCACACAAGAGATCTCAGCACCTGCTTGTCAATGATGTACAAGCCCCCAGACTCATACCCTTTACCAATAATCTGCTTCGTCGTAAGATCCTGAAAGAGATAATGATCGAGAAAAAATGAGACACAACAATTAAGGGTACGAGTAAGTTAACTAATAGAGAGTAAGTTAAAAGCAAATTTAGGTAAGCATAAAACTAAAGATACAGAAATTGAGGGTGATATATTGGCTACATCAGTACCCATGACACAAGATTTGAACCCATCAGCTAAAGTAATAGAAGAAGAGGAGTAATGAGGTTGAAATTGAGACAAAAGATTAGAGTTACCTATCATGTGGTCTGTAGCCCTAGAATCAATGACCTACTTTGAAGAAGATGACACAAGGTATGTAGTGAAATTACCTGACTCAGCAATAGCAGCGGCTAGTGAATTAGTGGGCTTTAGTGATGCCTGATACTGAAAGAATTGTGCATATTCTTCAGCAGAAACTAAAATAGTTTTTTTAGAAGGAGCAGCTATGGTAGACTCCTTGGCTGCTATATTCGCCACCTGAATCCGCTTATTCTTATTCTGAAGCTGTCGGCATTTTCTTTTTTGTATGCCCTAGCTCATGGCAATAATAGCACACAATGCAACCTGAGTCACGGTTATGGGCAACTTTCCCACTTCGCTGATTACCCCTATTGCCATTGAACCCTCCTCTGTTTCCTCCTCTTTTGCCCTGCCTCCCACTATTATTGCGACCAACCAAGGCACTGTTAACAAACTGGGGAGGTTAGGAAGATTCTGTGTGAAGTACTCTAATGAAAGTGTCATGCAGAGAAGAAATTTCAGAACCAGAAAGAATTTGAGATTTGGCAATCTCAAACTATGGAGGAAGACTTGCAAGAAAACTCACCACAGCCATTTCCTCCCTTTGAGCCTGGTGGACTTTCACATCAGGATTAAATGGCATCAATCCATTGAGTTCTTCATAAACTCGCTTAAAATTCATAAAATAAGCCGTAAGAGACCTATCTTGCTTTTCTGCTTTATAGAATGCCTTGCACACTTCATAAGTACGAGAAATATTTCTTTTGCTTGAGCACAAAAATTCTAAATAATCCATCATGTCTTTAACAAACTCACAGTGATTAATTAAACTAATTACCTTACTGCTAATGAAATTTTGAATCTGTAGGAACAATCAAGTCTACTTTGTATCATCATTAGGAAGATCTTTGGTAAGGTGATCATCCTTATCAATGCTTCGTAAAAAAATACGAACATTCTTGCTCCACTCTAAATAATTGAAACCATTAAGTTTGTGCTCCGTGATTTTAGTCATCACAGGAATTACATCAACAACCACATTTTTAGTGTCTGCCATTCTAAGAAACTTAACACAACCACTTTTATCAAGAAGCAAATTACCCAAAATTTCTTCAAAATTACCAAGATACACACTTAATCACAGAAAGCAATATCAAAACAAATACAAGATGACTCAGAAACAGACAACACGCTGGGATTGTCAAAAAAAATAGTGGAAACAGTACCGTTTTAAACCTCCTAACCACAAAAGGCACAAGAATCAAGGAGCTACACACCGGGTAACTTATCCCTATCCAAGAAGAGGTCGTCGGAAGTGCTCGGAAAAGAAACGGACAGCGACTGGACAGCGCATGTGCTCTGACACCCCAGCGCGTGAAACTGCGTTAATCCTTCTATCAGTGTGTGCGGCTCACGCGCAGCTGCACTGGTGACCGAACCTCCGAGAAGCTGGTAGCCGACGACCCAGCTGGCGTTTGGGGTGGGAGGTGAGACAAGATGGTCACCCTTGATGGTGACCCAATTCTCCATAGCCAAAAAGGTAGAAAAGAGAAAAAAAAAAAAAAAAAAGAAACAGGAATTTCCTTCGCAATAGCTCTGATACCATGTTGTGAAAATGTTTTCTCATTTTTCTCAAAGAAGGATTACAACATATTTATACAATTGTGATCCTAACTAAGAAGGAAAGTAATCCTATAATTAAGCAAATACACATGTGCAATGCTATAAGTTAAGGATACAAATAAATATACAAAGTTGACATTCCATAATAGTGGAGGAGATGAAAGCTTTGGCAAAGAATGGGACATGGGATCTTGTTACTCTCCCTGATGGAAAAAAACCAATTCAATGCAAGTGGGTGTTCACTGTGAAGCACAAAACAAATAGCTCAATTGAAAGATATAAAGCCAGACTTATAGCAAAGGGATTCACACAGACATATGGGGTGGATTATCAAGAGATTTTTGCCCCTGTTGCAAATATGAACACCATCAGGATTTTATTGTCCTGTGCAGCAAATCTTGATTGGAATTTACAACAGTTCAATGTCAAAAATGCTTTTTTCCATGGAGACTTAGAAAAAGAAGTGTATATGAAAATTCCTTAAGGATTTGATGATGAAAAAACCAAAAGGAAGATTTGCAGATTGAAAAAAGTTTTGTATGGCCTAAAGCAGTCTCCTAGGGCATGGTTTGACAGATTCAACAAGGTTGTGATCTCCTTTGGCTTCTGTCAGAGGAATGCTGATCACACTTTATATATAAAACATTGTAGAGGTAAGATCACATTACTTATTATTTATGTGGATGACATAGTAGTGACAGGAGATAATGAGAAAGAAATTGCAAATCTGAAGCAATGTATAGCACAGGAGTTTGAGATTAAGAACTTGGGAAAATTGAGGTGCTTTCTTAGAATAGAAGTTGTCAGATTAGATAAAGGGATCTTTATTTCTCAGAGAAAGTACATATTACATCTTCTAGAAGAAGCAGGTATGTTGGGCTATAAACCAACAGAGTCGCCCATTGAGACAAATCAGAGATTTCAAGCTGGAGTTGGAAAGCCAGTGGATTTAGGGAGATATCAGAGATTAGTTAGCAGATTGATCTATCTTTCACACACTAGACCAAATATAGATTTTGCAAAAAGTCTGGTGAGTCAATATATGCATAGTCCTCATAAATATCATTTAGAAGTTGTTTTTCACATTCTAAAATCTCTTAAATTTGCCCCTGGGAGAGGACTTCTTTTCTCGAAGCACGTACATCTTCAAATAAAGGCTTTTACAGATGCAGATTGAGTTGAATCTCTTGATGATAAAAGGCCAACAATGGGTTATTGTACTTTTGTTAGTGGTAACCTGATCACTTGGAGAAGTAAGAAATAAAGTGCGATTGCTAGATCCAATACAGAGGTTGAATATAAAGCCATAGCTCAAAGTGTTTGTGAATTGTTATGGTTATGAAAGTTAATGGAAGAACTGAAACTATCAGAAATAAATAGTTTATACTTGTTTTGTGATAAGAAAGTTGCTATTAGTATTGTCCGCAATCCAGTATAGCATTATCAAACCAAACATATAGAAATTGACCAACACTTCATAAAGGAGAAAATTGTAGATGGACCATTGAGAGCCTCTCATGTGACTTCTACTGATCAGTTAGCCGATGTGTTCACCAAGGGACTCAGAAGTAAAATATTTCATTCTCTAGTTTGCAAATTAGGCATATATAATATACATAAACTAACTTAAGGGGGAGTGTTGGAATCTTAATCCCTACATTAAAGGGATTATTATTTCTTTTTCTTTATATATATCTTGTTTCCTATTAGTATTAGTTTTCATTCAATTAGGTTTCTTCGCAAAGCTAAGAATCTTGCATATAAATAAGCATATGTACAAAGTCATTGATACATGTGAAAAATACAGAAATTTCTCTTAAATACATTAATTTTATCACCATGCATGAGGGTAACTTTGTGATCTTTGCCACATAAGTTTCTAAGCGCTCTCTTAAAGTTTAAATTTTCTCAAATTCTCACCCTGTTAACAAGCATAGTTATTAAAGGCTCAAGGCGTACCAAGGCACCAAGGGTCCTAGAGCCTAGGTGCAAGGCATGCGTCTGAATGAGGTGAGGCACAAAAATTAGAAAAAAAATCCATTAAAAAAATTAAATAAATGTGAAATTCCATCAAACTTAAAATAATATAAAATTAAACATAAGAACATTAATATATATATATATATATATATATATTTTTTTTTTTTTTTTAAAGGACACTAATATATAGTTTAAGACACTACTAATTACAACATTAATAGATTTCTACATTACAATTTTATTCTATTAAATTCTTCAACTTTTTTTTCTATTAAATTTTTTTTGAAAAAAAAAAAAGAATACAATAATAGCCAACAACAAAATTTTTCTATAACAACATAATGCAAATTATTTAGCCTAAAAATACAAAATAATTAAAATTTAAGTTTATTTGTAATTTATGAAGACCCAGCAAAAACACCACCCGAAAATGCCCATCCCCTCCGCAAAGTAATTAAGGTCAAACTAAAACATCAACACGACAGCATCAATGCATGCAAGTTGCCACGCTAAATCATCAAGAAGAAGAAGAAGAAGAAAGAAAGAAGAAGCAATCGCAAATGAGCAATAAGAAAAGAAGAAGAAAGAAGGAAAGAAACTCTCCAGGCGGGGGAGACAGCAAGAAAGAGAAAAGCAGTGGATAAAGAATAAGAAGAAGAAGAAGAAGAGGGTAAAAAAATATATATATACATACACACACAAACCCAGACCATGTATGTCTTCTTCTTCCTCCTCCTCTTTCTTCTTCTTTTTTTTCTTTTCATCACATAGTTATTAAAGGCTCAAAGCACACTAAGGCACCAAGGTGCCTTGGAGCCTAGGCGCAAAGCGCAGGCGTGCGCCCGAGCAAAGCAAGGCACAAAAAAAATTAAAATTAAAAAATTAAATACGTTCTATTACACTTTAAATAACATAATGCTAAACATTAAAAAAAAAAAGAGAGAGATAAGGAAATTAATAATTTATAATAATATAAACTCTATTTTCCTAATAGCAATTAGCAAGTAGTAACATACAAACCAATTTATAATACCATAATCCCAATTATAATAACAAAAACTAATAATTTATGATAATAGAAATTCAATTATTACATTTCTAATCTCTAATAATTTTTAATAAGTTTCACTAGTAAAATTTAATAGCAATTACCATCATTCAAGAAGATAAATACAATTTACTTCAATTATAAACCTAAAGGCTAATAACAAATTTAACCCATAAAACTAATAAAAAAATTTGAAGTAATAACATGTTAACATACTGTCACAATAAAGAATAGACAAAATCAGAAATTTAGAGAATTAAAAAAAAAAAGAAAATAACATATGAGAAGACAGAGCATGATTGAACAAAAATAAAATAAAATAAAATAAAATAAAAAGAGGGAGAGAGCAGCTGTCGACGAGACAAAGCGAGGGAAAGAGAGGACAGAGAACAACAAAAAAAGGGAGATAGCATCTGCTAGACGAAACAGAGAGAGAGAGAGAGCTCAGAAGATGAGTAAAAGAAAGAAGAAGGAAAAAACAAAGAAAGATATGTGCATACCTGGAGCTAGAGATCAAGGTCAGTAGCTTCTTCTTCTCTTTCTTTTTCTTCTTCTTATTCTTCTTCTTTTTCTTCTTCTCTTTCTTTGGTGGCTGGTGATAGGTTTTAAGTCAAAGAAACCCTATTTTTTCTTTTAAATGCGCCTGGACTCCATCTGTCGTGCCTAGGCGAGCCTCGTGCCTCGCAGCTCCTCGCTATGCCTGGGTACTCCTGGGTGATGTCCTGCGCCTCTTTCTTCTTCAAGTGCCACCTCCTGTGGCCCTTGCGCCACCACCTGTGCCCCTTGCGCCCTGCTCCTCAAGCACACCTTTGATAACATTGGTGAGTTGAGCCCCTTAGCGCATCTAATTGTTGCGACTGGGTATGGTGAAAAAATAGATGACCCAACCTTAAAAATGGGCACCTAGGCTTACTAAGGTGAGCCTCGACTCACCTGGGTATGCCTTTTGAACATCACCTTCCTGGACAGTTTTAAGGCACAGAACTTGGAGCCTCCCTTGCCTTGTGACTTTAATAAATATGTTAACTAGGTCTCCTACTTATAACCCATAAAAAAAATATCTTACCTGCTAAACACATTCAACCTTCACAATTGAGAGTCACAAAGTTCACCACCATGAAGAACTTCTAAGTTTTAAAAGGCCTACTGATCAGTTTTAGAACTTGTAAAAGTTTTGGCCAAAATTTTCTATTAATCTAGAGGATATTCTTGTAATGATATTCATCCCTTATTTAACTATTAGTCTAGAGCTATTTGTATGAAATTGAAATCCTAATATTAATTGTTAATAAATAACTTAACACAATAGTTTCATTTGTTATTCCTTTAATACGCCAACCTACAAAATGTTTATTTTGATTTTTTTCCCTATAATAATTGAGATCATAATTGGAAGTTTTGGCTAAAACTGACACAGAAGTAAAGTTTTCATTTTTATTGGCCCTTATGAAATATTAATGTAGTAAAATAACTCAGAGAGGCAAGTCACAATATTCTTCATCAACTTTAGGTTCTACAAGATATAAATCTAAGTAAAAAAACTTGAATAATTTTAGTAATTTCTTTTAATGCATCTCAAGACATTTAATCGTTCTTCCCCACCAAGTCCAGCAAATTAATGATGCATCTGAGATAAAATTTGAAACTGAAATTGAGTTTATGATTCTTTTCTAGACATAAATCAGTAGCAGCAAGGTTGTAGTCCTATCACCTATGGCGCATGATTTACATGACTCCATACTTAAGTACTCTAGCCCCTTAATAATATGTCAAAAATAAAGTGCACTTTTTAACTCCTTGTTTGTATAGACATACCTCCAATTTTAGCTGCTTCCTCATCAAAATTATCCTTGACCTATATAATTTCAAGTCAGTAAAACCTTTCCATAGATATTTGGAACTCTTAAACATCATAATTCAAATGTAGAAATGGCTATTAAGGAGATCTAGCAAAAGTAACGACTATATCTTCACAAGAAGAAGTCCTTCAAGCATTCCAGTTCAAACATAATCCAAATTGCAATTATATCACTAGTCATCATGAGAAATATGCAACAAAGAGATTGACAAGGTTACATATCTTCAAGCCAATAGCATATACATTCAGGAAATTGAGGAAAATTATTCTAACCTAGGATAACATGATAGTAAAATTTTATTTTCCCAGCCTGGCGTTCAAGGAATTACATATACTAAAGTATATTTTAATAGACTAAAATGCCAAAAAATTATTCGCAAGCACATATGCATATAGGCTGAGGCACTAAGTCAACAAAACTGTATAGTTATTATTAGTTAAAGGATTTTTGTATAATTTCTGCTTTGGAAAATGATACTTCAACAACAACAATGACAAGTATTTTAGGGATCATGGAAGTTTAGCAACTTACAGCCACTTACAGAAAGCTGCCAGATAATAAATGCTTAAAAGAAATTAATAGACTAATAATCCACTGTTAAAATCCCTTAATTACTATAATTTAGTTGTAAATTAGAAATCATTGTATTTATTGGCTATTATTAGTTTCCTATTTAGTCCTAACATTTGTATATAAATTAGAATTCTTGTAAATCATTTTGGTATAAAGAAATATAAAAGAAATTCTTCAAATTCTCTGTTTACTACATGGTATCAGAGCTATGCCAAAATTTTTTAGCATGAACAATGTAGTTCTGGGTAGTTTTTTGTGGGTTAAGCTTCTATGTCGTTCTAGGAAGGAATGTGATTGTCACCACCCACCTGAGGAGGAAGGACACCAGCCGATCGGCCTACGCCCAAAGTCCCACCGCCGTCCGATGAAGCATGTGAGCTCACGCGCCTCCAGAATTCTCTCGTCATTCTTCAAACGTCGGCGCAAGCACCCTTTTTCCAATGATTTCTTTGGTCGTGCCTCTTGCCGACAACCTTCCCTGTTCGGCTCTCTGACCAACGTGTTTCCACACCTGGTTTGCACATTTATTTTTCTGGTACCTTTCGTTGCCCAGTTTCTTGCTTTCTGCCTCAGTACCTATTCTTTTAAATTGAAAAATGACTGATGAAAAGAAGGAAGCCTCTAAAACAAAGACTGGATTTGTTGGTAATAATCCCTCTTCACAAATTAGTCCTGTAAAGTTGGATGAAACTAATTATTTGGCATAGTGTAGATCTTGTCTACTGTTCATTCAGGCTAGAGGACTGCAGAGGCATATCACTGGAGATAAGAAAAAGCCAGAAGTGCTAGTTCTATCTACAGCCAGTGAGAGTTGGAGAACTCTCTTGCTAAGTCATGGCTCATCAATTCTATGCAACCTCATATAGCTCGTGGGTATTTACTGTTGGATAGTGCAGCTACCATTTGGAGTGTTGTTTTTCAGACTTATTCTCAAGTTGGGAATGATGCACAAGTTTATGAGTTTAGGAACAAAGTTCATAGAATGAAACAAGGTGAATTGACCATTGCTTAGTATTATGTGGAATTGAGTGATCTATGGCAAGAGTTCGATTTCTATCAAGACTCTCAGGCTTCATGTCCGGCAATTTTCTTGTTGAGCTAAATGCGGAGTATGATCAGATTCGGGTCCAAGTGCTTGGTGAGGATCCTTCGCCCACCTGAAGGCAAACATACACTTATATTCAGCAGGAGGAGAGCAGAAGGAGTGTCAT
Organism: Hevea brasiliensis; assembly: GCF_030052815.1. Taxonomy (NCBI): domain Eukaryota; kingdom Viridiplantae; phylum Streptophyta; class Magnoliopsida; order Malpighiales; family Euphorbiaceae; genus Hevea; species Hevea brasiliensis. The sequence continues at coordinate 29,049,752 of NC_079504.1, read as the reverse complement.
GATCAATTGTACAGTTGTTGATAAGGCTGGGCTGACTGCTAACTCCTTATGAGAACAGTCACATGGTCCATCAGATAAAGATCACTTGCATTGTGACTACTATGAAAAATCCCAGCACACTAAAGAACACTGTTGGAAGCTGCTTAGCTGCCCAACTAAAGGGCGTGGAGGAAAAAGGATGAGCTCTGCTAGACCACAAGCAAATATATCTAAGGCTGTGAGTGTTTCTGAAGATACTGCTATCACTGGGATGTTTTCCAATGAAGAGGTACAGACTTTGAGGCGATTCCTATAACAGCTTGAATCACAATCCACTACAGTTGCCTCTTTTAACTTCATCAACTCAGGTAATGCTTTTCTTGCCAATCATAATAATTCATATTGGGTTATAGATTCTGGAACAAACAAACATATGACAAGCTCTTCAAATAAATTCATATCTTATTCTCCATGTTCAGGCAAAGAAAAAGTCCACACTGCGGATGGATCCTTATCTAATATTTCTGGAATAGGTTCTGTTAAATGCACTCCTACTATAAGTCTTAGTTCTGTCTTACATGTGCTTAGCTTTCCTATTAACTTTCTGTCTGTCAGTTCTATCACAAAAGCTCTCAACTGTAAAATTGAATTTTTTTTCCACTCACTATGTATTTCAGGAGTTGATAACAGGGAGAACGATTAGCAGTGGTAGATTGCAAGATGGGCTATATTTATTGAATAATTGTGTTGATCAGGCTGTAGAAAGAGATGATTCTCATTGATATCAATTAATCTGTACATGGGTATATATATACAATTGATTCCTATAATTGTGTTCTACTAATTAGGAAAAAATCATAAATAAGAAATCCTAAATAGGAATGCAGAATACAGAATATACAGAGAAATAATATAGTGATTGACTTTCCATAACATAGTGATTGACTTTCCATAACACTCCCCCTCAAGTTGGAGCATAGATGTTAATCATGCCCAACTTGTTACAAATGTAATCAATCCTAGCTCTATTCAGAGCTTTTGTGAAAATATCTCCTAACTGCTCTCCAGTTTTGATGTGTCCTGTTGAGATGATCTGTTGTTGAATCTTTTCACGAATAAAGTGACAATCAATCTCAATATGTTTGGTCCGCTCATGAAACACCGGATTATAAGCAATATGAAGAGCAGCTTGATTATCACACCACAATTTCGCAGGCAGAGAGGTCTTAAAACCGGTCTCATCTAGTAATTGAAGTATCCACATTACCTCACATACTGATTGTGCCATGGCTCTGTATTCGGATTCAGCACTAGATCGAGAAACTACACTCTGCTTCTTGCTTCTCCAAGACACCAAATTTCCTCCAATAAAAACGCAATATCCAGTAGTTGACCTCCTGTCAACCTTAGATCCAGCCCAGTCGGCATCTGAAAAACATTCAACTTTAAAATGCACATGATTACCATATAGCAAACCTCTTCTGGAGCGCCCTTGGATAACACAAGATTTGTTCCAAGGCTTCCCAATGAGCAACGGTTGGGGAAGACATAAAGCGACTTACCACACTAACGGCATAAGCAATGTCGGGCGAGTGACTTTAAGGTAGTTCAATTTTCCTACCAATCTCTGTATCTCTCTGGATCTTCAAACAACTCACTATCCCACAACTATGATTGTAAAGTTGGAGTCATTGGTGCGCTACAAGGCTTAGCACCTAATTTTCCTGTCTCTGTCAATAGATCGAGGAAATATTTTCTTTGAGACAAGAAAATACCCTTCTTACTTCTTATAACCCGATACCCAAGAAATACTTTAACAATCCCAAGTCTTTGGTGCAGGCGAGTTTGGAGGAAGGTTTTAAGAGATGAAATACCTGCAGAATCACTCCCAGTGATGACAATGTCATCCACATAGACTACCAAGAGAATTATGCCAGCCTTAGATTGCCCATAAAATACTGAGTGATCACACTTACTCTTTTGCATACCAAATTCTGTCTTGCTTCTTTGAATCTCCCAAACCATGTCCTAGGACTTTGTTTCAAGCCATAAAGAGACTTAGAAGCCTACAAACTTTACCCAACTCCCCGAGCAACAAACCCGGTGGTTGCTCCATATACACCTCCTGAAGATCACCATGAAGGAAAGCATTCTTGATATCCAATTGATGCGGAGGCCAATCATATGTAGCTGCTAAAGAGATAAACAAGCGAATAGAAGTAAGTTTAGCTACAGGAGAAAAAGTATCAGAGTAATCAACCCCATATGTCTGAGCATATCCTTTTGCTACAAGGCGTGCTTTTAACCTAGCCACAGAACCATCAGGATTTACCTTTACTGTAAATACCCATTTGCATCCAATAGCTTTCTTACCAGTGGGCAAAGGCAATAGTTCCCATGTACCATTAGCATCTAAAGCCTCCATTTCCTCTTTCATAGCATCACACCGGCCCGGGATGAGGCGGTGCCTCATTATGATTATTAGGGATAGGAGCAGTCTAAAGAAGTAATAAAACACCGAGAACAAGAAGACAATTGATTATAAGAAACAAAAGAAGAGATAGGATAAGTACATGAACGTTTACCTTTACAAAGAGCAATGGGTAAGTCTAGATCAGAATTATGATCAGTATGAGGTACAGGATCGCCCAACGAAGTAGCTGGTGGAGGATCTGAGTCAGGAATCTCAATCTCTGGAATAAACATGAACAACGGGAGGTCGAGCAGGTCTAGAGACAGAAGGAACAGGCTGTGGGAGAGGACTAGACATTGGTTGGACAGTATATATTAAGAGATCATCCTCCTCCCCCTGACTCTCATACACAGATGATGGAGGAAAAAATGGAGTGGACTCAAAAAATGTGACATCTGCAGAAACAAGATAACGATTAAGAGTAGGAGAGAAACAACGATACCCTTTTTGGAGCCGGGAGTACCCAAGGAAGACACATTTGAGAGATTTTGGATCCAATTTAGTAACCTGTGGGCGAACATCACGCACAAAACAGTACAACAAAAAATACGGGGTTCAATAGGGAATAAAGATTTTGTAGGAAACAAAGTAGTATAAGGAATATCCCCATTAAGGACAGAAGACGGCATACGATTGATCAAAAAACATGCCGTAGAAACTGCATCAGCCCAAAAGTGTTTAGGTACTTTCATCTGAAAAAGAAGAGCACGAGTTACCTCAAGAAGATGACGATTTTTCTTTCGTACGCCATTTTGGGATGGGGTATCCATACGGAAGGCGATGAAGAATGCCATTTTGTGTCATATAAGACTGAAATTGTGCTGAAAAATATTCTTTGGCATTATCACTTCTTAATATACGCACAGAAATATTAAATTGAGTTTTGATTTCATTACAAAAGGCACAAAAGATAGAAAACAACTCGAGCGATTCTTCATTAAATATAACGGGTAACACGAGTAATCATCAACAAAAGTAACAAAATAACGAAATCCAGTTTTAGATGTAATAGAACAAGGACCCCAAACATCGGAATGAACTAACTCAAAAGGGATGAAGCGTTTATTGACTCTGAACACGAAGGCAAGCGATGATGTTTTGCAAACTAACACGACTCACATTCTAGTCTTGATAAAAGCGAAATTGAGGACACGGCTTCTTCATGGTAGACAAAGAAGGATGACCCAATCTACAATGAGCTTCAAGAGGTGTTAAATTCTTTGGAGCAAACAAGCGACCGCGGTACATGATTTTCGAATGTAGAGACCACGACTCGCGTCCTCTACCAATAATCGCCGTCGTAAGATCACGAAACAAACACCGGTCAGAACAAAGGAAAGCAGAACAATTTAAGGTGCAGTAAGTTTACTAACGAAAGTAGATTAAAGAGAATTTTGGTAGACACAAAGCAGAAGACAAAGAAATTGGCGAAGTCGGGTTCGCGATTCGAACCCATGACACAAGAAGTAGAACCATCGCTAAAGTATGATAGAGAAGTGAGATTAGGTGAAGCGGATAGAAGACTAGAATTACGTCATGTGATGCATGCACGAGAATCAATAACCCATTTGGATGAAGAAGACACAAGGCATGTAGTGGATTTACGACTCGTGATCGCGATGTGAGAACTGGTAGGCTTTAGAGATACCTGATACTGGGAAAATTGTGCAAAATCCTCTGCAGCTACTAAAATAGTTTTCTCAGAAGAAGATACTGTAGAATTCTCTGCTGCCATATTTGCCATCTGTGATCGCTGATTTTTTCTCTGAAGTTGCGGACAATTATATTTTGTATGGCCAGGCTCATGGCAATAATAACAAATGACTCCTCTTGAGTCCTGATTAGAACTAGCCTCCCCATTACGCTGATTATACATTTGCTGTAATTCCTCCTCTACTTCCTCTTCTATTACCTGTTGTGCATTTGGATTCTGGCTAATAAGAGCACTCTTGGCGGTTGTGAAGATTGAGTACTCTGTCTGAAGGACCCGTGTGAACGTTTCATGCAAAGAGGAAATCTCGAGCTGGAGAGAATCGAGATTTAGCGGTCTCATACTACGAAGGAAGGCACAAGAAAACTCATATGACTAGTTGCTCCGTTGGGCCTCTTTGAACTTTCACATCAGGATTAAAAGGCAACAATACATTAAGTTCCTCATATACCCGTTTAAAATCCATAAAATAAGCCGTGAGAGACTTATCCTCTTTCTCAGCACGGTAGAATGCCTTACAAACATCATAAATACGGGAGATATTTCCTTTACCAGAATATAGAAAATCTAAGTAATCCATCAATTCCTTAACAAATTCACAGTGATTAATTAAACTAATTACCTCACTATGAATCGAGTTCCGAAGCTGCAAAAACAACCGAGCATCCTCCCTTAGCCAAGTTTGTCGTGTATCATCAGTGGGTGGATCTTTAGTAAGGTGATCATCCTTATCAATGCTACGCAAATAGACCCTAACAGTCTTACTTCACTCCAGGTAATTCGAACCATTAAGTTTGTGTTCCGTGATCTTAGTCATCACCGGAATCACATCAGAAATAACATTCTTATTGTCTGCCATTTGTTGAGACAAAGAAAACTAACCGAAACGCTAATCCAAAGTGCTTATAGCAGCAAAATAACCCAAAATAACAAATCAAGCAAATACAGAAATAGGATCTGAGAGCCAAACCTCGAAGTCCTTTAATGGTATCTTTGGATCGAATGTGACACGAGTGGTGGAATGATGGGGTTGAAACGGCGATCGGCGGCTAAGGTCTCTCTGAAATTTGGGTAGTGAGAACAAATAGTCACCCTAGATTGATGACCTGCTCTGATACCATGTAGAAAGAGATGATTCTCATTGATATCAATTAATCTGTACATGGGTATATATATACAATTGATTCCTATAATTATGTTCTACTAATTAGGAAAAAATCATAAATAAGAAATCCTAAATAGGAATACAGAATACAGAATATACAGAGAAATAATATAGTGATTGACTTTCCATAACATAGTGATTGACTTTCCATAACACAGGCCATGTTGGGACAATCTATGGGTGCAAAGGAAGAAATTATTCAGTGGCATAGGAGATTTGGACATTCTTCATTTACTGTTTTAGAGAAACTTTATCATCTTTTGTTTAAGCAATGCAAAATTGAATTGTTAATATGTGATGCTTGTGAGTTTGCCAAACATACTAGACAATCTTATCCTACAATAAATAATAAGGCTTCAGTTCCTTTTATGATTATCCATTCTGATGAGTGGGGGCCTACTCAAACAGTGCCTTTATCGGGTTATAGATGATTTGTGACTTTTATTGATTGTTACAGTAAGTTAACTTAGGTATATCTGATGAAAGGGAAAAATAAAGTATTTTCATGTTTTCAACAGTTTCACAAAATGATTAGCACCCAGTTTGATGCTCATGTTAAAATACTGAGAACTGATAATGACATAGAGTATATGAATGGAGTTTTTCAGGAATATTTGAAGTCACATAGAATTTTGCATCAGACTAGTTGTGTTAACACTATTGCTCCAAATGGGGTATTTGAGAGAAAAAATAGACACTTACTTGAGGTTGCTAGGTCTCTTATGTTTACAATGAATATTCCTAAACCTTACTGGAGAGATGCTATTCTTTCTCCTGCATATCTTATTAACAGGATGTCACTCCGGACTTTGGAGTTTAAGAGTCCCTTAGAGGTTTTGCGAGGTTAAAATTTACATATTGTTCCTCCAAAGGTCTTTGCTTATTTTTGCTTTGCTCATCAGCCTAATAGGGGGAAGTTAGAACCTCAGGCCCTCAAGTGTGTCTTTGTTGATTATTCCAATACTCAGAAGGGGCATAGATGTTACCACCCTCCTACAAGGAAATATTTTATGAGCATGGATGTTACCTTTAGGGAATCTGAATCTTATTTCCATTCACCTCTTCAGGGAGAACATAGGAAGGAAGAAGAGGTGCCTTTCCCTTCTTTGTCCTCTCCCAACTTTCAACTTCAAAGGGAAAATCTGAGTTTAAAGCTTATACCTAATAATGATACTCAGGGGGGGAGTCACCTAAATCTCAAGGGAGACTGAATAGACTAGATTTAAGAATTTATACTCGACAGAACAAGACAGATATAGCCATCGAGCAGAAGACTGCTGATCAACCAGAATCTCTAAATTCAATTCCTAAACATCCTGAGGTATGTGATGAGTCTCCTTTGGTATTTGATGAATCTAATTTTAATTCTCAGTCTGCTCTTCCTTCTTCTGATAATGATCTTGATATTTCTATTATTCTCAGAAAAAGTGTTAGAACCTGTACTAAACATTCTATCTCTAACTTCCTTTCATATGATTCTCTGTCTCCATCCTATAGAGCCTTTCTATTGTTTGTTTCCTTTGTTTCTATCCCAAAGGATTGGAAGAAAGCATGTCTTAATCCAAAATGGAAGGCAACCATGGTGGAGGAGATGAAAGCTGTGGCAAAGAATGAGACATGGGAACTTATTACTTTTTCACTGGAAAAAAGGTTAGTTGGATGCAAGTGGGTGTTCGTAGTGAAACATAGAGCAGATGTTTCAATTGAAAGGTATAGGTTAGGCTGGTAGCAAAAGGCTTCACATAGACGTATAGGGTAGATTACCAAGAAATCTTTGCTCCTGTTACTAAAATGAATACCATCAGAATTTTACTATCATGTGCAGTAAACCTTAAGTGGGATTTGCGGCAGTTTGATGTAAAAAATGCATTTCTACATAGTGATTTAGAAGAAGAAGTGTATATGGAAATTCCTCCAGGGTTTGAGGATGGAAAGACCAGAGGAAAAATTTGCATATTGAAGAAAGCACTGTATGGTTTAAAACAGTTAGGACATGGTTTGACAAGTTCAGTAAGGCTATGGTTTTCTTTGAATACTGCCAAAGCAATACTAATCACACCTTGTTTATAAAAACACTATAGGGGTAAGATCACTCTGCTTATTGTCTATGTGGATGATATTGTGGTAACTAGTGATAATAGGAAAGAAATGGCTCATCTAAAGGAGCAACTAGCATAGGAGTTTGAAATCTAAGATTTGGGAAAGCTAAAGTACTTTCTTGGAATAGAGATTGCCAGATCAGATGAAGGAATCTTTATTTCTCAAAGAAAGTACATACTGGATCTGTTGGAGGAAACAAAAATGCTAGGTTGTAAATCAGCAAAGTCTCCCATTGAGGCAAATAACAAATTATAAACTAGAGTTAGGGAACATGTAGATATAGGGAGATATCAAAGGTTGGTTGGCAAACTGATTTACCTTTCGCATACCAGACCAGATATAGCATATGCAGTGGGTCTAGTGAGTCAGTATATGCATGATCCTCGTGAACCTCATTTGGAAGCTGATTTTCGCATCTTGCGATACTTAAAATCTATACCTAGGAAAAGACTTCTTTTCTCAAAGCATAGCCATCTTCAGATTAAGGTCTTTACAGATGCAGATTGGGCTGGATCTCTTGATGATAGGAGATCGACATCTGGTTATTGTACTTTTATTGGTGGTAATCTAGTCACTTGGAGAAGCAAGAAGTATAATGTAACAGCTAGATCTAGTGCAGAGGCTGAGTTCAGAGCAATAGCTCAAGGTATTTGTGAACTATTGTGGTTACGAAAGCTGATGAAGAATTAAATTGCTGGAAGCTAGTGGTTTGACCTTGTTTTGTGATAACAAAGCTGCCATCAGTATAGCTCACAATCCAGTTCAACATGATCGGACCAAGGATATAGAGATTGACAGACATTTCATAAAAGAAAAGATTGTCAATGGTTCCTTAAGTATTTCTTACGAAGGGTCGAAAGACCAGTTAGCTAATATGTTCACTAAGGGATTAAGTTGTAAGGGGTTTCATACCCTAGTTTACAAGTTGGGCATGTGTAACATACATGAACAAATTTGAGGGGAAGTGTTAGAATCCCTTAATTAGTGTAAATTAACTGTAAATTAGGAATCATTGTATTTATTGGCTATTATTAGTTTCCTATTTAGTCCTAACCTTTGTATATAATTTAGAATTCTTGTAAATCATTTTGGTATGAAGAAATATAAAAGAAATTCTCCAAATTCTCTGTTTACTACATCCAGTTCCTTACCACCTACATAATGCTATTAACTCCAGTTTTTCCTTTTTTTTTACTTCGGTTCAACTTCGTCAAGTCCATTTTGGCCTACAAGGGATGGTCAAAAATCTACATTCATCAAAAGCATTGCAAGGAATAGGACAAGAACAAAATAATAAGGGTAAAGGAGATGGAGTTGTTGGCTGAAACTAAGAATTGGAAACAAGCTTATTTAATTAGCCTGAAGAGTAGGCCTTATAGCTTGTTCCCTAGAGAAGAATAATCAGATTTTGGTTATCAAGTCACTACTAGTACCGTGTATTTTTTTGTTGTAAGAAGCTTGTTCAATCTGCTGCAGGTTTCGTTTGCTCTTGTGATAAACACTTCTTTAATTTTAAGATATGAGAAATGCTATGTTGAGTTTCTTCAGAGTTCATGTCTTTTTTCATATATCTTGCATACATGAGCCGAGCCGTCTTTAAGCATTCTTTATTATTAAATTATAATTGTTTATAAGGAAAAGAAAAGAAAAGCAAATCTAGAAGGAAAGTACCAATGCATCTTCTCCCATTTCAGTGCTAATTATGTGACAATTGACCCAGTCCTGGCCAAAGCAAAAGGCAGGCGATAACTTGCAGCTCAAAATATAGATAATAGAGGATAGAAATTTATGCAGTTGCCAAGAGGACTTTGGGAATCAAAACCTGTTGTTGCAGTAGTTTAGAATTAATATCATCTGCAACCTTGATATAGTATGCACTGTTGTGATAAAGACATCATAATTCCATCAGTATTATTACAGACTACACTTTAACAGTTGTAAATTGTTCTTTCAATACCTCTTGTCTATGAGCTTGGCAGATAAACTGACTCTTTCCTGTTGAATAAGCTCCACAGTCTGTATGTTAACAATATTAGGGATAAAATAAGAATAAACAATGTAGGTATTATTAAGTGCTTGTTTCTTGACAAATCATCTGAGTTGACCAACTTAATCATTACTCATGCACATGATATTCCTTCAACTGCAGCCTATATCTGCCTTAAAAGCCCACTGCATTGAGGTAGTTTTAGAGCTCAACATTCTCATACAGATATAGCTGCAGTATTGACTACCCTCACTATACCCTAATCATCCAAACCGGGCTCCTAAACAAACACAATTATAGCAGTAAATTTTCTAGTATTTATGGCAACATCAAGAATGCAATTACAGTGAATGTGTATTACATGTTTCTCAGCAAATCAAGAAGTGATCAACTTATTCATTTTCTAGTATTTGTGGCAACATCAAGAATGCAATTACAGTGAATGTGTGTTACATGTTTCTCAGCAAATCAAGAAGTGGTCAACTTATTCATTTCCTTGACCAAATGAAATGGTGATGTCCATGATATCCCCTCATGTGCAACCTATCTCCAGTTCTCTACAAGCAAATGCCAACTTTTACAGTTAGTTTTAGAACTCAATAATCTTATATGTACATAATGGAGTCCTAATACTCTTGACAGTCCCCTGCATACCCCTCTTCCTTTATCAATAAAGAAATTGTACTAGCCCAGTGCATTATTTATTAAACTTGATTTGCATGTACTAGTTGACTGGATTTTTGCTTGCTCCACATGTACACTTACACTGGAAGAAAAACAGAGGGGTGGACAGACAGGAAGATGTACTCTTTGTGGGTGATATAGTATTTGTGGATAATAAAAGACTTCATGCTGACATTATACTTTTACAAAGGTCATAGCTACATTATTGGACTAGACATTGTGTATAATTTGAGTGCCAATTTTACTTTATTTTTGTTGTGAAGTTGTTTTCTCTTATTCATTCATAAAAGAAGTAATACAGCATTTATACAAGAGATTCCTAACTAACTAGGAATATAAATCTCCAAGATAAGGCTACATGAATCAATCTGTACAGGGAACCTAATTCTTAGGAATCCTAATTATGTAGGGATGCACGGCTGGCTTCCTTAACAATTTTTTCTTGTTTTCTTCTGTTTCATAAAATTACTTATGTAAACTTCAAGATATTCTCAGAATACCTGGTAAAGGGTAGATAAATCAAACTCCAGAGAAGCTATCTTCCTCTGTTTTTCCATTATCTGCAAGCAAATTCGTCCTTTTGCCTGTCTCATCTTCTCAGTATCTTCTTTAAGTTTCCTTGTCTCCGATTTTGCTGCAAAAATAATGGAAATGGTTCATGGAACATTAGCAAACACACCTCATTATAAATATCGTTTGTTAATTCCTGAATGTTGGGCCTCAAGCATTTCTTCCACCTCATTAGTGTTAAATTGCAATCATAAACTGAGCAGTTACACAAGCAAGCAATTTCACTAGCTTTGTTCGTTCCTAGGTGATTGAGCATTTCTATGACGACTGATGAATATCAGAAAACTTATTTGGCATGAATCTTTAGGTACTTTACAATGGCTGAGATTTAAATATTCCAAAAATAGATTTATCTCAATCTTGATGTAAGCATCATCAGGCATCAGCATTTTTTAACGTTCCAAAACAGAAAAAATTCCTTGTTCATGTGATTGTTTGGTGATCAATTAAAATGTACAACAGAACATTGTAGCTGCCATATTCAGTTCCCTAAAGACTCAAGTTTGCTTTTGCACATTAGAGGCACCTTATCAACTTCTACATTCAAGCTCACAATTGTTGCCACAAATCACAAATAATGTTCAAATTCTTTCTTCTTAACTTACTCATTCATATTGAATTTAAAATTTTCAATATAAGAAATAAGAAGTAAATTTTACAAAAATAAATTTTCATATAACAAAATAAGAAAAAACAAATACCAAAAACAAATATAACGTTGCATTTGCACAAAATATTTGAAATCCAAATATTTGGAGTACTGAAGGAAAAGGGAAAAAAAAAATACACATTTCAACCAAGTATATGAAAATTTATTTGAAATTATATTTCGAATTCATCCTCAAACTATTTCTCGTCAACATTTAAAAATCCATTCTCCTCTAAATTTAACTAAACAAAGAAAATCTATGCATCAAATCTGTTTATCTCCGTTCTACTAATTTTAGCGTGCAAAAAGGGGTAAAAAGGAACTCATCATCAGACAAAAAATCTAACAAGTAAAATAACTGCTGAATCTCTACTAAAAACAATTGAAATTTTCAAGAAATACATCATACTTCTTGAAATTTAAAAACAAATAAATAAGTAAATAAATAACGAGAATTACCAGAGTTGAGATCAGTCTCCATGGTTTGAATAGTGGCGATCTGTGTGTGCTCTTCCACTGATACCTTGGCTGCCTGATCTTCCACATCTACAAAAATTCAATCATATACGCACATAAATACAAACTAAATGATTCCTTTTAAATACAAACTAAATGATTCCTTAGTTAGGTTTTGTGTTCGATTTCAAATATTCATGCAGAGAGAAAGGCACCGTTCATTTGAGAGCGTAGAGTCTTCATGTACTGCAAGTACTCCTCCATCTTCGAATCCTAATCCTTAGAATCCCAAATTCCACACGAATACCAGAGAGAAAGATTGTGAGATTTTTGAAGGAAACCAAATAAAATCAATTGCGATCAACTTCAACGGAGAAATTCAATCGATTTAAAAAGGAGGGAAACTTTTGGAGGGGAAAACGAAAAGCCCAGGGAGAGAGCTGAGCAATTGATTCCGCGGCTTGGACCAAAAGTGGAGCCCAGTTCCTTACCAACTCGCCCCGAATTTAGTTTGTTTATTCCTTTTGCATAAATTTCAAATTGGACCTTGAATTATTGCTTATGTTCAATGTAGTCCAATTTAAATGTTACACTAGTTAATTATCACACGAGCTTTCACTTTTATTGAAGTTAAAAAGCCCATTTCAACCATTAAAATTATGCTCGATAGTCACTTCAATTCCTGATAAAAATTTGTAGTCAAACATGTTCATTTATATATCACTCAAGGTCAGGTCAGGTACTATTCAATAATATTGCTATATTTTGGTTTTTTTATTTTCAGAAAATTAACAACTATATTTTTTCGTTATTAAATTTCATTATGATTTGAAATGCCTTAACAAAATATTAAATTTCATTATAATTAAAGTGATAGTATCACTTCTAACAGCAGCCTGAATATAGGGAGGAATGTCTTCCTTTAAGAGAGACTCCACATCAATATTAGTGATTAATTAAGCTGATGAATGGGCAACCACATTACAATTATGCTTAGCAAAGCAAAATGATAGACTGGAGAACAGAACTTCACCCCAAAATGACATCAACAGCCTGTTGGAAATGACCCAAACAGCTAGATTTGCTGTGGAGAGCTTCAATGAGAACAAGACAATCTGATTCCACAACTATGTGATGAAATCCACCATCCAATACTACTCCATTTCCATAAACGACAACAATAGCCTTTGCAATATGAGGATTAAAAAAAAAAAAAACAGATTCCTTTTTAAGAGCTCAAAAATGACACCTCACCTTTATCAATCTTCAACACAACTCCCATTCCAACACAATTGGTTTTAGTAGTATGCATTAGAGTATATCATTTTGTATGTATATTGTACATATTTTATTTATAAAAGGCAATTTCACTTTTCTGTTTACATAATATATTTATGTGTAATAGAAAAGGTCCATTGATATTTTGTTAAAAATTCTATTCTTAAATTGTTAAGAACATGAGTGACAGTATTTCTAGCACAAAGTATCATAAATTGGTTCACAATTGAGGATACTTCACAAAGGACATGACTTATACAAAAATATTATAATCATGTTTGTTCCCAAAGTATTTATATGAGATATAAATAAGATGGACTTGTAAGTCTCATGCCACATAACAAACATGATAGGCACTTATACATGATAAGTAGGCCGAACTAGTGACGCTTATGACAAGCACATGAAGTTTACTCTTGTCAATACATTGTCATATATTATATCAGTGCATATAATCTTTAGACCTGAGATAACAAAATTTATCTTTTATATAGGTAGTTTGAGTTTGATACTGCTTTCATACTTGTACTGTGTATGGGTATATGGGCATGTGTTGGCTCCTACTAGTTATATATGGAGATAGGTGTTGATCAAGATGGAATCCGTTACCCTAAGTAAATAGGGATAAAATCCTATGTTCATTTAATTATTCTTGATGTTTCAAGTTCCTGGCCAAGACAGTCAAATTTAGTCAGAAAATAGTTTCTGATAAGAAAATCTAATTAATCAAGAACTGGAATTAAAAGAGAACATAATGTTCATAGCAAATAGGGTTTGACATTAACCATGACTCCAGTTCGAATTGGGATTTTGTAACGGAAAGATTCTAGTGCATGATAACATATGATTAAAAGTTCATTTAAGGTATTCCTTATTACTGATTGGGTAGCCATGGCATATTATGTTAGGTGTCAACCATGGTCTATGAGATGCCTGAAATGATTTAGAAAAATCATTTACGGTAAGAAAGAGTTCTAATGATATTAAGAGTTAATATCATTTCTCATTGCCAATAAGTAATGAGCCTAGTAAATCACACATCTACACAAGCTAATCACCATTTAAAATGTGATTTAATTAATTAATTAATTAGTTTAATTAATTAATTAAAGATGTTTGGTTTGCAATAAGATTACAAAGTCCCTAACATGACTTGAAACCAAATATAAGTTATTGGATGTATAGTATAAATTAAATTTATATTTAATTTAATTAAATATAAATTTAATTATGAGAAATTAATTAATGGAGATTAATTAATTAATTAATTTATGTTTGATATAAATTGATTTAAAGAGGAGAAATTATGATTTTGGGTTGAGAACTCAAATTAAAGAGTAAGGGCAAATTGGTCTTTTCACATGGTGACACACGACACCATGAGAATGGTGACACATGGCACCATATGATCTTGCCACTTGTCTTTTCTATGATGGAAGACCACATGTCATGATTTAAATGCAGCTTGACACTTGGCTTCATCGGATTAAATCAAATAAGAACAAGATGGGATCTTGTGATGACATGTGGTAAGGGAGTTAGAGTTTGACCTAAGTATATAAAGAAATGTTATAAAGAAAAATTAGCCACTTCTCCCTTTTCCTCTAAAGTTGCCGTCACATTGCTCTCTCCTTCTCCTCTTAATTTCTCAATTGATTCAAAGAAAAAACTATGATTTCCTCTTAAATTAAAATTATTAAAAAGTGTTTCTAACACCCAATACATTTATACAATCTTCACAAAGCATAAACTCTATCTTATAATTGGTTTACAAGGCTTGAGAAGCCAATCTAAGGGCAGCCATTGCATCTTTGGTGTATGCATGTGATGGACAAACTAGAGGGATAACATTTGGGGTCCTAAGTACATCTTAAGAGGCTTCAATTGTGCATCAAGAGGTTAGTAACTAAAAATCTCTCTTTTAGTTAGGGTTTAATTGAATTCATAATCTTTAATGGCAAATGAAATTTTAATGCATGCTAAAATATGTTTTGGTATGCAATTGGGCATTGAAAATTGATTAGGATCATAAGATATTTGGTATGGTGCATGTAACCTTAGAAATAATTTTTGAAATTCAAGGTTCTAATGCCCAATAATCACACTTCTACTCCTTCAATTGGTATCAAAGCCACTATATTTGCCATTAAGATTGTATATGAGGTTTAATTGTATGATTGGATCAAATTTGGATTGATTCAAAGCTGGTTGGGTGCTCAAAGGGGGCAGCATGAATGTGAAACACGCCTCAAAGGTGTGTTTGGAGTTTGGGCTTAGTTTTTGGGCCCATTATGTAATTTTTGTGTATTTAAGACCCATAATTAAGCTCATACCTAATTAAATTGTTTAATTAGGAATTTTAATTACACAATTAATTTTTGAAAATTGTTTTCAAGGTATTAAATTTGGAAAAGGTTTCTAAATTTAAAATTATTTGAATGAGATTCAAATTTAATTTTGGTTGAATATGTGATATTCAATTTAATTTTTAGTATATATATTTTATTTAATTGTTAAGTTTTAATATGTATGATGAATGATCATAGACAATAAAAGACCAATGTGATTGATTTATTTCTTTTATTTTTCTTTGGGTTGTAAAATAATTAATTTTATTTTAGTAGCATGTATTATAAACGTTGTAATAATTTATGTTGTAATTTCATTTATTTGAGGACTTTAAAGTCCATATTCTTGTAAACTCGCATTGGTATGTCAATGACTATAATGTAATTAGATTACAGGAAGATCAAGGAGGTAAAGAGTATTGTTGGGACCAGTGGGAGAAAATCAAGACCAGGAGTTAATTATGTACTTCTTCAGCAACTCTTGTAAAATGAATGAATGAAATACACTTAGGAATGCTCCGATTCAATTCTTAGTGGCTTAGAATTGAATCCCTTAGAAAGTCCATGATCATACCATATTATTTGTTTGTCCATGTATGCATGAGATGTATGTGAATGTATGCAAGTATATGATATATGCATGCCAATCGGATAATGTACAAAGTGAGACCATAATAGTAATTAAGTCGACCACAAAATCTTCCAAACAAATAATTAAGTTAGAAATGGTATAATTAAAGTAATTATATCATGGCCCTCCATTGAGGCAATTATTTTAAGAAATTTTAAATACTTGCATGTGATGCATTTATTTAACAGATTTTCTTAAGAATAATTGTTAAGCATAAGATGTTGTAAATATGTAAATAGTTGGTGGCCAATAATGGATATGCCTGAGAAAATTAAAATTATTTTCATATTTACTGGCTCAATGGGATCAACTTAACTAATGCAAGATAAATCAATAATGGAGGTGCCTGAGATTTTGAGCATTAGGGGCTAAATAAATAATTGAACCTCACATGAGATGTGATGAGCAAGGAGTTGCTCACTTATAATTTATTGTAATTCCAATAATGGATGTGCCTGAGGATGATCAATAAGACTATAAGAATTCAATCACCCACTAGAAATTCATCCAACTAGGATTTTTATTTCCTACTTTGAAAGTGTAGGATTCGCCAAGTTAGTGGGAGGACCAATTTGATTAAAAGACCATAATTATTTTAGTTAATTACTTGATATATTTACTAATTAATCTAGTTATTTTTCGCAGTTAATTTTTCTGATAATAATGAGCACACAACAATCACCACCATCCAATATCCTTGTGAGCATACTTGATCACAATAGGTTGACGGGACCTAATTTTTCTGATTGGCTCATAAATTTAAAACTTTTCCTGAACCTAGAGCGTATTGGATATGTTTTAGACTCAAAGGTTCCTGGTCCCTTACCTCCAGAGGCCACTCAAGAGGAACTAGACACTTTGGAGAATTCTCTTTCATTGAAGAATTCTCTAATTTCTCTCTGAAGAACTAAGATCCCTGACTTGAGCGTCAGAGTGGCCTGCCAAAAGGCCATGCACCTCGTCTTGGTCTACGTATCATCAGGGTCAAGACTATAAAGACTTGCGGTAGCATCAGATACAAAGATGAACAAACCCTAATAAAAGAGAGAGAGAACTCGCAATAAAGTTCATCATTTTGAAAAATGAGTTGCATAAATTCATAAAAGTAACATGATCTCCCTCTAATTTTGCAAGACTCCTTACCCGATCTACGGTGTAGCCGAGCAAAAAATGCCACATTATGTGCCGAAGCACCTTGTCTTAACTTACTATATTAATTATCAATTTTAGTTCTATCTTTATTTATATCATAATATTTTTAAAATGGATAAATTGCCGCAGTTTCCCATATTTTATTGACATTTTACCTGTTAAAATAGTTACCTGTTTAAAATTCTATCATAAAGGAAAATTTAAAATTCATCTTCAACCATAATTTCCAATCATATTTTCATATTGATCCATATCATCATTTCATACTCATTCATATCATTAAAAATTCATTTGATTCATCTATAAAGGTACATAATTATTTACAAACCAAAAGTGAATTTACAAACTATGTATCTAATGACAAAAATGAAGTCATGCATGTGGAGGCCCTTGTAGTATACCAAGCTGATGGGGTGGAGGTGACAATGACCCTACTGCAGATCTCCCTGAGCCAAAGACTATTGGGTCTTCTTACCTGAACTTGTGCGAGAAAAAGCCATCGCACTAAGCATTGCTGCTTAGTGGTGCATTAATATTGAATGGAAATACAATATACACACGAAGTAACAAATTTCATGCTTATAGTAACATAAGGAAAAATGCATATTTAATTTAATGATGACCCATTTAAAGAAAATAGAACTTGTAATGGTAAATGTTGTAGTCAATCGATTGTTTGAATACATAATGATTTGAATACCTTTTTACATTTTATTGATCATTGGAAACATTGGTTTCATTGGGATCTTTTCTTCTTTTCATCTTGATGTTCCACTTTCTTAATTCATTTTAGTGCCCAAGTAACCTTGAACAGACTGTATATAAACTAGATAGTGGGACGCATGGCACTGACCACGCGGTGGCTCGGGCCATTATGTTACAAGATTTCATCTTCGGTACTGACCACTCAGTGGCTCTGACCTGTATATCACTAATTCTTATATCTTGGTTCTGACCACTTGGTGGCTCTGACCATTATATCATTTATTTTCATTTTTGATACTG
The DNA here is from genome assembly GCF_030052815.1 of Hevea brasiliensis. Lineage (NCBI taxonomy): Eukaryota > Viridiplantae > Streptophyta > Magnoliopsida > Malpighiales > Euphorbiaceae > Hevea > Hevea brasiliensis. The sequence goes on along the minus strand of NC_079504.1, from coordinate 29,031,564 downwards.
AACACTTAGTAGCTCTGACTGGTATATACCTATCCATCCACTCTTATACTGCTATCTGGGCATACTTAGGCTAATTATCCTCATTAGCAACTTAATATTCTTATCAACTCATTATTTTGTCATCATTCATTCATCCGTTCATGTTTATCATACCATTGACATTAAATGCTATTCAGATGTGAACTTTTATGTTGACAATGTCATCATTTCATATGCATTCATGCTTATTATGCCTTTGAAAACAATCACAATTTATAACTTAAGCCCTTTTTGCTTACTTTCAAAATTTTCAGAGTTGGTATCTCAACTTTAATCAATAATTTAATTAAGTTACAACAAGAATTTGGTCATACTCTCTTCATGAGATTTGTAGGTTTAGGTCTTATATTTAATTTGGCTTCAGAATCACTCAATTTGCATTTGTGTAGCTTGAGTTATGGCTATTTTATCAAAACTAATCTAGTGACCAATTATGTGTTCAGGTCATTCCAGAACAGGGCAGGTTTCTAAAACTAGTTTGTCAAGCCATTTTTGATAAGTTACAGTCACAATTTGACTTCATATTCTTCATATGAATTATTTCCCTATGTCTCAATGTCACACAAATTCAAGAATCACTAAGTTTGAAGTTTTGTAGAGTGAGTTATGGCTGATTGATCAACCCTTACTCACGGACCCTGCACCTTTTGGGTTTTTAGGTTTTTAGGTCAGTATTGCATTTAACATTTGAGGGTTTTACACCCAGAATTCGAGTAAGGTCTCTAAAACAAAGTTGTAAGCCTATGTCTTAGGTTTCTAGATCATTTTGAATCATCTCATTTGGAGTTATATAATGAGAGTTATGCCCTGATAATCACACGGAGGTCAAAGGGCAATTTGCTGGAATTCCAGGAAATTCTGGTTTCAGTGTTTGGCATTTGTCCTAGCAATTCAACTCATTTGCCCTAGGATTTTGGCCTGGGACAAAACACAAAAGTTGTAGTTATGTGTCTTAGCTTTAATTTGGTTTAGATTTTACTTCAATTGGAGTTGTGTAGCTCAACTTAGATGTAATTGAACACACTAAACTCATGCTGTCCAGAATCTGTCTCACTACACAACCTTATATTCCATCAATTGTTTTCATATTTCCCCTACATATTCCAATAGCCCCACATGCAAATAACCATAATTTACACATAATTACATTAAATAGGGCATATACAAGAAAATCCCTAAACCTAATAAACTCTAACTGAATTTCTTAAAACTTCAAGAATTGAAGGAATTCATAGCACTAACCTTGATCTTTCAAGCTTTCTTCCACTTAATTTCAGCTTCAATCAACCCCAAACACTTGATTCACTTCTTGGGCTGCCAACCAATATTTTCCTTCACCTTTCTTCTCAATTTCTTTGGATTTTATGGCTGGTTTCCTTGAGTTCAAACCTTGATTTCAACATTTCTCTCAATTTTTAGGAATTTAGGTGGAAATTTTGAATGGTTTGGAGCTTGGAAGAAATGGCTTTCATGGAGGATTTTGGAGAGAAAAAGGGACGGCAAAGATTGCTGAAACCGATGGAAAATAAAGACAAAATTTCAATTATTAAATTTTGTATTCCTTTTTATGGTATTTTTGTAAATATAATGAAATGTATAATCATTAGTTTTTGACTTAATTAGTTTAGTCTATTTTTTTTTCTTGATCTTGATTAATTTAACTAAGTTATCTTCATTATTTTCGTTCACCTCATTTTTGGTCAATTTTGAATTCTGAAATTTATTTGATCAAATTTTATTCTTACTGGGTTTTTATCTGTCTTTTCCATAATACCCAATAAGTCCTTAATTCTATTTTTCACTTTTGATTTCATCTACTTACTTAAACTTGTTTCTTTACACTTCTATGACTTATTAACTCATACTAATACTCCAATTAGACCTTAATTAAAAGTTTTACAAAGTCTTATAAGAATTGGAGTGACAACCATAACCATAGTTACTTTCCAGTGGAGTTACTCATCACCGAGAGTTGTGCTCGTCTAACTGATTTGCATTTCACTTCTTTTATTTTTCTCCAACTTTATTTGATTTTTATTTTATTAATTTATGACTCATCACTCTAATTTAAGGGTGGTTCCAGACATCCTGACTGTCTGAACAGACGTTAGTCACCGGATCAGTCGAATGTACAGAATTATTTAAAGTGATGGTGCTACAAATTTTCTCTTAGAGAAATCCATTTAAATTAATCAATGTTGTGCAACTCTTTGACTTCACACAAATTTCAATTCAAAATTTGTGAAAATCATATAGAATCAGATATGAGATAAAAAAGTTTTATAGATAGACGATGATAAACAACCATTAGAGCAGGACAGGTCAAGAGCATGGTGAGGAAGCGATAGGAAAATTAAAAGAAAAGAAAGGATGAGAAGAGGGCATGGTGAGTAAGACAGAGAATTAATGAAAGTATGAAGAAAGAGGAACTCTAATGAAGCATAAACTAAAAGATAAAACAAAGAATTTTGGTTTCTAATTCCAGTTTTTGATTTTTAAATAATTACGTGAAAAGCTGTTAAAAATAAAACAACAATACTTATGTGAACACGTTTATAAATATTTAAAAAAAAAATACACAAAAAATTGAGAACCACAACCAAACCAAGCGCGCCTTAAATTAAGTATTTTAACTATAAAATTGATCACTTACGCACGTGACCATAAACGATCATCTCTACTCTATAGTTTTATTATTTTCTTTGCTTGTCTAAATATAATAGGGATATTGGGTAGAAATTTAATTTTGGAGGCTCAATAAAAATATATTATTTATAAAATTAAGTATATGAAATAAATGTAAGTTGATAAGAGAATTCTTTTTAAAACAAAATTAGCTTGTTAAAAATTAATTAAATGAAATTATTGTTAATTCAAGAATATAATAAATATTTAATATTATGAATTATTAAACTCAAAATATATTGATGGCTTAAAATTAAAAATTTTGCTTAATTTATTTCAAATCTATTTTTTTTTCTAAAATAATTATGAAAAGTAAAATTAATTAAAATTATAGATTAAATAAAATAAAATAAAAGATATGGTTTTAACTTTTAATGTTATGAAAGAAATTTTTTTTTTTTAATTTGACTATGATGAAATTCTAGCGAGAGAGAAATTTCAATAATGACAATAAAATTATAAGAGGAAAACTACTAAAATTTCAAATTGATTAAAGATTATAAGATAATCATGCTAGACTTCTATATGATCAATAACCTTGTATAATAATTTAAATTTCAAATAATAGGAATCGCTGGTTATGGATTTGTTGGACAAGGAAAAAGAAAAAACCACTATTACACCTAAAATATTTGAAAATCCAAGGCCTAGTGCCCTCTTATCCTTGCCTAAATTTGTCCTATTAGAATAGAATTGGAAGAAATCACGAGAAAAAAAAGAAGAAATAGTATATTTATTTGTTGCTTTCTTAATCATCATCTTCAGCAAGAATAAGCACAAAAAGTAGGTTGGATGTTGATGAGATAGCACCAACAATTAAGTGTTATTGTTGTCTTGTATTCCAATGAAAATTTGGATAAACTAGAAGGAAAATTTTTTTCTCATATGCACGGTTTACATGGCCTATAAATCTTTTTAAATAAATAAGTCTAACTTAAAATTATATCTTTTAAATAAATAAGTCAGTTTAAAATTATAGTTTATAAATCGAATCAAACATTCTTTAAATGACTTTGAAAATGCTAACATTTTGTCATACAGTTCAAGAAAATGGAGCTCTATTGATTATAATTTTTTTTCCCTTCAATAATTGTGTGATGAGGGAAGTTATTATAAAAACATCAATCCAATTAAAGTAATTATATGGTGAAGCCAACATGAAATGTCAAATCGATTCATATAGAGATAAATATTTAAAATAGTTGAATAGTTATTTTTTTAGGATTTATCATCATACGATTATTATTTGATGGAGTAATTTTATCATATTACCGTAATTTCATGTAGGTAAATCTGTAAAAATAGTTATTTTCATTTATTCTTATCTCTTTATTTTAAAAATAATTGTATTTTTTTCAAATTCAGTAAGTACTTTTACTTATTTGTAAATTTCCTATTGATTTGCCATCCACATAGGTATACCTACATGAAATCACTGTATTAGTATATAATTTCTCTATTTGATAGGACTCATTTATATACACATATTTATATTTTATTGGCTTATCATTTTATACAAAATATCTTACATGAAATCACCATTTTATTTTATAATTTTTCATCTAACAGGTATTTTCTAACACATTATATTATTTTAATATATAGTTTTATTTTTACATAATAATTTTTGTATGTTATTTTAATAATAAACCCAAAAATCTTAGGGATTTACGTGTAATTTGTCAAAGCAATTAAATAAAAAAATAGATGCCATTATTATAGATTGATAGTGGGGATTTAAAATTAAATGAAAGAATAATTGAAGAAAGAACACAGGCGTTGAACTACTTTTATCTTCTTCAATCACAAAGCAGGACTTCTTCACTCGGGGACGTAGTCGGCAGATCGAATCGAGCTTTCGCAGGCTTTGACGGATCGATCATACTCCCACTGTAAGTCGAAAAAAACTCTCTTGAGGAATTAATTTCACTACATGATATAAAATAAAACACTGATCTTCTCTTTCCATTGAAACCTACCGAACTGCCTCTATTGGATCTGAATCCATCCATGGCGTTCATTAGCTCTTCTGATCATGAATATCTGTAATCACTCTATGCCTTTTCTTTTATTTTTTTTTTTTCCTTTTCGATTTTTTCAATTCAAATCTATGCTTTTTTTTAGAGAAATAATTAATTCAACTTGCATTAAAGAGTCAAATTTTGCAATCCAAAAGATTGAATCACAAGAAGGACCTCCTCCACCCAAATCATCTCAGAATCACTCTGGAGAGCCATCTTAGCGAAATGGTGTGCAACCATATTAGCATCTCTTCTTACAAAATTAGCATCATCCACAATTGAACTCAAGGAACCAGCACTGAGTTTCTATTTGTTACTGCAGCAATCAAACCCAATGAGTCAGATTCAGGTACTAAATTCAGAAAACCACAATAACTTGCATTTCCCATCCCACATCCCATATGGTAGAGCCAACAACCTCTGCACGCCCTATTTGTTGCTCAGCAGTAGCCGATATCACCCTTTTCTTTCCTTACTACAACACCCAAGCCAATTTTACCTGTAGAACTAGAGATTCCCCCATTCACATTCGATTTAAAAAATGGAAAGATGGAGCTGCCCACCGCATCTCACTAGGCAAGGGGGAATAGGTGCACAAGTCGGCACATGTCAAAAAAACCACACGGCTCCTGCCACGCTCACTTGGTCCCACAAAACTTCTGAATTTCCAATTGGTTCTGAAGACAAAGGTAACTGTGATTCTGCATAAATGTTCTGCACATTCCCACTAGCATTTTAGGAAACAAAGATGTTATCCCCCAAGAACGTCCAATGCACATGGAAACATTATCAACGCCCCCTATACCCAACACATGGCCCCGATCTGATTCCATCCTCCCATTCGGAGATGGAAGACTCATCAACCATCTGACCATTTCCCATAGCAGATACACGGTTAAGCAAGACACATGGATAGCAAGAGATGCTTTCAAATCTATGCTTCTTATTATCGATTTTTCAAAGTGGGAGACGTATACAGGGACCAAAAAATAATTTACCTAAAATAATTCACTACATTATATATTATAGACTGATGGTAGGGATTCAAAAGTAAATGAAAGAATAATTAAAGGAAGAACACGCTCGCGTTGGACTAATTTTCTCTTCTTCAATCACAAAGCAGGACTAATTCTTCACTCTCGTGGACGTCGGCGGTGGATCGAAACGAACATTCGCAGGCTTTGACGGATCGATCATCCTCCCACTGTAAGTTAAAAATCTTAGTGTTGAGGACTTAATTTCAGTACATGATATAAAATAAAACACTGATCTGCTCTTTCCATTGAAACCCACCGAACTTCCCTTATTGGATCTGAATCCATCCATGGTGTATTAGCTCTTCTAATCATGAATATCTGTAATCACTCTATGCTTTTTTTTTTTTTTTTGGAATATCTTTTCTTTTTTTGTGGAGAACAGGGAATATCTTTCTTTGTGTGTCGTGCGTGTGTGTATGTGTGTGTGTGTGTTTTTTTTTTTTTTATTTTTTTTTTTTATTTTTAATTTTAAATTCAAACCTATGCACTACGCTTGTTATTATGAGTTAAAAGTGTCAAAATTTTTCGCAATTTATTGTAATATCAATGAAAACGACATATATAATGTAATGTTACGAAGTTTTGGAGGTTTTTTAGCTGGGGTCAAATACTGTCATGAGTGAATTTTTAATTTTTTATATACAGTACTTACATGTTTAAGCTTTTTCTAAAAAAATAAAATCAAAATTAAGTTTGTCTTCTCATTTTGATAGTAGACAAATCAATTATGTACTTACAAACCTCAATATTTAAAAATAAAAAAATTTAAAAATAATATATATTGTTGAATATGAACTTAAAATTAAAATATCAATTAACAAAATTAAAGAAAAAAATGCTTGTTAATTAGGCTAATCTTAAAATTTTTTATTCATTTCTATGCTTAAAAGAAAATTGATAAATTCATCCATTTTATCGTGAATTTTAAATTAAGTTAACTTCTTTTTAACTTTGTCAATTAAGTCTTAAAAAGAAAAATTCCGCTAAAAATAGAAATGTGGTTCCTAATTTGGGTATGCCAGGTTGGTGAGTTAGCATGTCTAAATTTTGGATTCAATTTGTCAATAATCTTTATAATATATATATATATAATTTTTATTGTGATCATAAAATTTTAATTTATCATAATTAAATAATGTTATTAATGATAGATTTTTTTCACCAAATTTTGGTAAAAAAATTCATAAAATAATTAATATAGTATTCAATTTAGGACTCACATTTATATTAAAAAAATTAACACTTTGAGAGCTTGTTTTGTATTCGTAAAGAAAACATGCAAACATTGCATATGTGCATGTGAAATTAAAACAAATTAAAAATATTTTTTTTTTCACTTGTAGCCGTTTTTTTCTGCAGTAAGGTATAACGTAAATGTATTTTATTTAGATGTGATAATTTTTTATTCATCCCACTGACTCAATTTGTAGCCCACTTAAATTTGTATCCAATGTGAATGATTTGAACCTAAATGATACGTAAAATTAAGAATCAATATGACATCTGCATGATCCATTTAGACTGCTTTGATCAATCCAAATTTAGACTAAAAAATTAAATGTGAATTTTTTTAATAAAAAATTAACATTTTCACTCAAAACGATTTAATTTTAGAAATTATTCAATATCCTTTTTATATAGCAAGTTGATCGATAACCTAAAACTGTAAATCAAAATGAACTAATTCGAACTTGCTAAAAAAAGACAAGATTTGTGATAAATTATAACCTGAAATAACCCCAAGCTTCTCAATTTGATCCCTTTATTATAATAATATTTTTTTTTATTATTGGATATATAAATAATATTTTAAAAAATATGAATACCAAAATTAAGTCCTTAAAAGAGTAGTTTTATAACCTATACTTGTATGTTAAAAAGATGATAGCTAGGTTATAACTTACCAGAGCTGCAAGAGGAATTTTTAGTTGGCTTTTGCAGTGTTTCTTACGTTCATATTTTGTTTATATATATATATATATATATATATATATAATCTTTCACTGGCCAAAGGAATGTCAAATTGAATGCATGAAATTTTATGGTATATTGAAAAAATATTGTCGGCCGGATTTTTATCTAGAATTTGAAGAATTACTGATGTGTGCTGGGTGACTACTTTCATATTTGCTGATGGTTTCCCTCTCTCTCTCTCTCTCTCACACACACACACACACACACACACATACAGAGAGTTTTAGTTTTGCAGTAATAATCATCAAATATAATTTCGTTTTTCTTGTTATTGTAGGAGATCAAAATAGCCCTTCATAGATTTATTTTTTACCTGTCAAATATGGTGTCCACCATGGCTCAATGGAAGTATGATGTGTTTCTTAGTTTTAGCGGAAAGGATACACGTGAAAATTTTACTAGCCATCTTTACGACGCTTTGTGTCGTAAAAAAATAAGGGCCTTCATGGACAATGAACTTGAAAGAGGAGAAGAAATAACACCTGCACTTTTGAAAACGATCGAAGAATCAAGAATTTCAGTAATCATATTCTCAGAAAACTATGCAACTTCTCCATGGTGCGTGGATGAATTGGTGAAAATACTTGAATGCAAGCAAACTCATGGGCAAATTGTTTTGCCTGTTTTCTACCATGTAAATCCATGTAATGTAGAAGAACTAAGTGGAAGCTTTGGAAATGCTTTCCTTGAGCTTGAGAGGAATTTTAAGGAGAAAATGGACAAGTTCCCCAGGTGGAGAGCTGACTTCACCAAAGCAGCAAATATATCTGGATGGGATTCCTACATGATTAGGTAGGTAGTGTAATATACTTTCATTTTTTTAATTTTTCATATTGGAGATGACAGAGAGACTATTGCAATTTAATTTACATGTATAAATATTATAATTTGTCCCATATAAATAACTTCAATAAAATGATTTGAAATATATATAAAAAAAAACATAGATTTTGTTTTAGTTTAAATGCCTAATCATACAAATTCAAAATATTTTTGTAAATTTACCATTTATCTAATGATTTCGATTTTATAGTAATTTTAGTCAATTTTAATATATTTATTGTAATTTTATCTGATTGATTAAAAATAAGGCTTTAAATTTTAATAATTTCATCCTAATTTTGATGTAAACTTAATTTTGATCAATTGAATAAAATTGTAACTAATTGACTAAAATTAGCTATAATTACTAAAACTAAAACCATTAGATTTTTCTTTTAAACGAATATAGTCATAGGCCTGGTTTAAATTATTTGAACAAAAGTTGACTCATTATTTAGCTATACTCTTATAAACATTTCATTTTATTTTCAAAACATAAAGATTGACCCATTAATAATGATAATATTCAATGATTAAATTATAATTCATCCTATAATGAATAATAAAATATGAAAAGAATGATAAAATATAAAAAGTGAAATATGGAATTTTTGTAATTTAATATTAAATGTAGAAAATAAAAATAAAATATAAAAAAGAATGAAAAAATGAATATTGATTATGTGTAATAAAACATAAAATAAATGGATATTATATGAAAATTACATGTGTCTCAGTGTCTCGGTGTCAATGTCACAAGCATATAGGATAAACACATTGTCTAAGAGTGAAGGAAAACAAACAAACACAGAGAGAAGAGGTTTATGAGAAATAGAAAGGAGTAGGAAAATATGGAAACATAGTTTCAGATCCAGGGGAGGGGTTCAGTTTTTACTTCTGCTTCCAGCCAATGGGTTTAAGGTTCCGGAAGCTCTCTGCTATAGCAGAACCTTCCAAAACCAAAAATGAAATGTTCACATCAATTTTGGTCATCAATAAGGGTAATGTAATACTGTTTTTGGCATTTCTTTTGAAGTTAGGTATGTGTTGTTCTTTGTTTTCTTAATAATTTTCTGTTATATGAAAGTTTAAACTCAAAAGTTTAATACCAGCCGACCACTACACCGAAAAAGAAAATGTTGAAAAAGATGCATCGAAGACTGCCCATAACCCCTCCTTGTTTCTTTATTTTTTACTTACTACTGTTTCCTTTTCATATTTTGTAGGCCTGAGTCCAAACTAGTGAATGAAATTGTGGAACATATTTTGAAGAAATTGAGTTGTGGGTCGTCAAGTGATTCAAAAGGCATAGTTGGAATGGATTCACGCGTTAGACAAGTTAAAACTTTGTTATGCACCGGATTGCCCATTGTCCGTATTGTAGGTATTTGGGGTATGGGTGGTATTGGTAAAACAACTATTGCTGGTGCTATTTTCAATACTATCTCGAGTAGATATGAAGGTTCTTGCTTTCTTTCAAATGTCAGGGAAGAATCAGAAAAATGTGGGGGACTAATCCATTTAAGAGAAGAACTTCTTTCTAAAATCTTAGAGGAAGAAAATCTTCATATTAGCACTCCCAGTATAGGATCCACTTCTATAAAGGAAAGGCTTCGACGTAAAAAGGTTTTGGTTGTTCTTGACGATGTGAATGATATAGCTCAAGTGGAATTCCTAATTGGAACACGGGATATGTTTGGCCTTGGAAGTAGAGTTATCATAACATCTAGAGATAGACAATTGCTTAAGAATGTAGTTGACGAAATATATGAAGTTGAGGGATTGAACGATCATGGAGCTCTCCAGCTCTTTAGTTTAAATGCTTTTAAGGAAAACTATCCCAAAATGGATCTTGTAGAGCTATCAAAGAGGGCTGTGAGTACTGCTCAAGGCAATCCATTGGCAGTTAAAGTTTTGGGTTCTCTTTTATTTGACAGGAGTAAAAGTGAGTGGGAAAGTGCATTGAACAAACTTGAAAGGGTTCCCCTCCAAAAAATTCATAACGTGTTAAGAATTAGTTATGATTTGCTAGATGATGAAGAGAAGTGTATATTTCTTGATATTGCGTGTTTCTTTAAAGGCCAACAAGTTAATTTCGTAAAAAGTTTACTAGATGGTTCTGATATTGGAATTAGTGTTCTAGCTGATAAGTGCCTCATCACAATTTCAGAAAACAAGATAGGGATGCATGATTTGTTGCAAGGGATGGCTCATGAAATTGTTCGCCAAGAATCAATTAATCAGATAGGAAAACGCAGCAGATTATGGAATCCAAGAGATGTGTATCAACTGCTGACCAAAAATCTGGTGAGAATGCATGAGTACTTTTTGTGCTTCCTTCTCTCATTGATGTATGCTTAAAAGAAACTTTCATTAAGCATTTTTCCAAATTAAAAGTATAAAATCTATATAGCTTTGGATCTTTAGTAAATTTCTGTCTTAATTTGACCTTTGCTGTGTTTTTTAGGGAACTGAGAAAGTTGAAGGGATATTCTTAGACATTTCTAACATAAGAGAAATGGAGTTGAGTTCTGGAGCCTTTAATGAGATGCATAATCTTAGATTGCTCAAAATTTATGACTCTGGAGTTGGAAATAACTGCAAAGTGCACATTCCTTACGGTCTGGGATCACTTCCTGATAAGTTGAGGTATCTCCATTGGGATGGATTCCCTCTGAAATCTTTGCCATCTACTTTTCAGCCAGAGAACCTGGTCAAACTTGACCTCTCTTACGGCAATGTTCAACAACTGTGGGGAGGAGTACAGGTATGGTATATAATCTATATTAACTTTGGTTTTCTAATTTTGAAAAATTCTTTAGATAGATGCTAATTGAGTGTAGCTGGTTATATTTTTTTGGCAGAATATTGTGAATTTGAAAGAGATTAATCTTAGCAATTGTGAGAACTTAACTGCAATTCCAGACCTCTCACTGGCTACAAATCTTGAGAGATTGAATTTTGATTACTGTACAAGTTTGGTAGAATTTCCTTCATCTGTTCAGTATCTAGACAAGCTTGTTGAGTTGGATCTTAGTCACTGCACTAGTCTTATGAGTCTTCCAAGTAGAATTAATCTGAGATCTCTCAAGACTCTTAAGTTTTCTGGCTGCTCAAATCTTCAGAGGTGTCCAGAAATTAAAGGGAACTTGACGTATCTGAATTTAAATGGGACTGCAGTAGAAGAACTTTCCCGATCAATTGGGTACCTCAGTGGACTTGTTGCATTGAATTTGAAGGACTGTAAACAACTTGGGAATCTTCCAGACAATGTCTGTTTTATGAAGTCTCTTATAATTGTTGATATCTCTGGCTGCTTGAATGTCACCAGGTTTCCGGATTTTTCTGAGAATGTCAGATATTTGTACTTAAGTGATACTGCAATAGAAGAGCTTCCTTCCTCAATTGGTTGTCTTCGTAGACTCTCTACTTTGGATCTAATGAACTGCAAAAGGCTTAAGAATCTTCCCTGTACCGTTTCTAAGTTGGCATCCCTTCAAAAACTTATTCTCTCTGGCTGCTCAAGTATCACCATGTTTCCTGAGGTCTCAAGAAATATAAGGGAGTTATATTTAGATGGGACAGCAATAAAGGAAATTCCATCATCAATTGAGCCATTGTCTAATTTAATTGAATTGCATCTGAGGAACTGTACAGAATTCGAGACTCTCCCAAGCAGTTTTTGTAAGTTGAAATCTCTCCAAAAGGTTAATCTCTCTGGCTGCTCCAAATTTGAGAATTTTCCAGAAATTTTGGAGACTATGGTTTCATTGAGATATCTATACTTAGACAGAACAGCCATAAGAAGGTTACCGTTGCCAATTAAAAATCTTCCAGGACTTTCTGTCTTGGAATTGGGGAACTGCAAAAACCTTGTCAAAATGCCTGAATTTTATAGCAGCTTACCTGACTGGAATGCAGATTTAGAATATCTGCGGAAGCTATGCCTAAGTGGTTGTGGTATATCACATGTGCCTTGCACCATCCGCTGCTTTTCCTCTCTGGAAGTACTGGACTTAAGTGGAAACAATTTTGAGCATTTACATATAAGCTTTGAGAACTTCCCGGAGCTGCAATACCTTGGCCTAAGGTCTTGTAAGCGGCTTTTATCGTTACCAGAGCTTCCACCACGGCTAACAAAATTAGATGCAAATGATTGCACATCGCTGATAAATGTTTCGACCAAATCGACTGCAGTTGAGGGGAACATCTGTGACTTCTTTTTCACCAATTGTCTCAGTTTAGATGAGATTGCTTGCAATAACATCATGGCATATGCCCTATTGAAAATTCAGATTTTCACCAAAAGATTACACAATCAGGTTGACTGCACTTTCTTTCTCATCTTTTTTTTTTCTTAATTTTTATTTCACTGGTAATTTCTTGTGCTAAAAGTGATCATTTTCATGGAATAGATGTATTCTGTACCAGCCGGGCCTTCCAGCTTATGCTTTCCAGGAAGAACAATTCCAAAATGGTTTGGGCATCAAAGTTGGAAATCTTCAATAACAATTGAGCTGCCTTCATATTGGGCTAGTAATGATTTCTTGGGTTTCACTCTATGTGCACTTGTTGCATTTGATTCGTGTTTTGATGAATCCAGTTTCCAATTTAGATGCAGTTACCATTTCAAGAATAATTATGGTGATTTCCTGGATCTCCATTGTGATTTTGGTGGTTGGTATGGCTGGAAGGATAGACGATTTATCAAGTCAGATCATGTGTTCGTGGGGTTTGATCCCTGTTTGGACGTCATGAAAAATAACAGTTTTGGAAAATTTAGTGCGGTCATAATCAAATTTTACCCGCAAGATATGAACAACAGTCCTTTAAATTGTTGTAATGTAATCGAGTGTGGAGTCCGTCTACTATATGACCAAGATGAGAAATATGTTGATTTTGTTGTGTCACCTATTCCTTGGTCTCCAGCTAGAAAAAAAATAAAACCTCTCTCTCTGTCGCAGACATCTGTGGATAAAGGAATGCTTAGTTTTTTAAATGGAACATCTCATCTGCTTGATGACAGTAATCAAGAAACTGAGGAAGAAAGGTACAAAGCCAAGAGACGTCGTCATGACAAGTGTTGTAGTGAGACTGAGCGTAGTAGAAGCACCTTCAAGAATTACATGGAAACTAGCACAAATGACTTGGAGGAAGAAGACCTTAGCCCTCTGTTTGTTTTGAAGGAAACAACTAAAAGTCGTAGGAGTAAACGAAAGAGAAGGATAGACTTTGCCGGATGGAAATAAACAAGGAAAGACCAACAACCTTCCTTTTTGTTTCCAGACACACAGGGAAAGGAAAAGGTGAGCTCAAAGGACTGTTCATTTGGATCTTCCATTCTTGCTTTTAAGTCAATGTGCATCAACCTCATAGAAAAATCATCAGAACCCATATTCCATCTTTGCAAACCACTCTAAATCACATTAGAAAGCATTGGAATGGTTGTTGATTCCACCATCAATGAATGTGCAGACCAGGAAACTGTAGCAAAATTTCTGATCAAGAGATTTTGGTTGGATTTCAACAATAAAGTTTAAAATTTGAGAAGAATTTGGCACTTGTTTTAACTTCTTCTCCATGTTTGTTATTGGTGTTGGTATTGGGTGTGAATCATGCGGGATGGGGATTGGCAAAATCTCGTTATTGAAGAAGAAGATTGAATCATATGACTGCTCAATGAGATGGTAACGTAATGCTGATACCAAAGTTTTTGTTGTTTGTAGTCAAATTCTCCTCTGATTTTCCTTCTTATCATATCTTTTTCTAGTGTTGCCACTGCCTGCCTCTTTGGAACGCCTATTTCAGCGAACCAGGATACATTCCAAATCATTTGAAACGCTGGAGTTTCGTGTTCTGGCCTTCTGGGACGTGCATCCCAGTTTGTGGTTCGGAGGGCAGGGCAGCGAATTAGGTTGCAATGACTCCAATGTTGCTGAGATGAAGGAAATAGAGAAAGCTCTACATCTTTTCTCCCCCAAACCTGACCTTAGCACATTGGCTGCTGGTATATTTATGGAGTCAGACTCTAGAGTTGCTCTTTCATTGGTTAATAATCCGGATCCGGCACCATGGCAACTGTCAATTCTATCACTATATATACTTTGCCCCCTGTTTCTTTTGTGCATGACCCTAGAGAGGCTAATTGCATGGCTGACTTGCTTGCAAAACAGGGTCACCAGCGCTTTGAAGACTTTACTTTATTGCTTTGATCTCAGCTTCATCGGGTGATTTGAGATGTGGTCAAGTTTGCTTTGTTTCTTGTGCTGTTGCTACCGACTTTTTGGCATGATTGTGTGTGGTGCTGCCTCATTGTTGTCTTGTTTTTGGGTATTTTTCAACTTGTTTTGGTTTTATCCTTTTAGATGTGTTGTTTTCATAATATTGTTAATGTTGGTCTATTTGTTTTGGTGATAGTTTCTTGGTCTGGCTGGTTGTTTTTCTGGTTTTGCTGCTATTTTCGGCTCTGTTTTTCTGGTTTTGCTGCTATTTTTGTGCTGGTTTTGTTCAAGTCTGTTGGCAATGTTGCTTTTGGTGTTTGTACTCTCTTGTCAGGTTTTTTTTTTTTTTTTTTTTCACTTAGCATGCTTGTCTCTAAGTCGATTTCTAAGGGGAGACTTGTTAGCCCAGGTTTAGTACGAAAGTTTCAAGTTTTTGCTGACCTCTTCTTATCAAAAAAATCATTTGCTTATAAGAAAAAAGGTCAATTCGTATTTAAAGTTGTATGCCATGTTTAATTAGGATATAAAGTGTTTCAAAAAGGAATAGCTTCTGGGTAATATTTATTGGAATCCCACGTTGAAAAGAATATGAGATAAAAGGATAATATATTAATAATTAAACTAATCATTTTGATATATAAATTAATTTAATTATTTATATAAATTTAAATTAAAAATAAATTAAAATCTAATTTAATTATCACTCAATTTGAATTTATCATGGTATCAAAATTGTGAAAGAATAGTGAAGTAAAAGAATTAGAATATTTATTTGGCTAATCATTTGGATATATAAAATAAATTAATCACTTATATAAATTCAAATTAAAATGAATTAAAAACGTAATTTAGTTAATATTCTTTTTAAATTTAACAAAATATAATGAAGTTAAAAAATGAGTTGAACTTAGAAAAGCTTTTAGGTATTGTTTCATATTTGAAATGATTAAATTATAAAGAGTTTGCATTATAATATTTCATCTTTGAAAGGCTAAATGATTAAAAATATATAAACTTTTGTAAGCCTTTTTTTAAGTTTGAGAGAGAATTTTATAAGGGTTTGGAAAGCATGGCTCCCACTTGCCTGCATTTGTTTGTCTTTATTGTTAGCCTAAAAAATGTTAATGATACTAAAAATCTAACCTTTTTTTTGAAGGCATATGATAGATTCATTTAGTAAAAACCATTATAAACAGAGCCACAATAACGAAATAACAAAGAAAATATTGAACTCGAACCAAGTAGTAGATTCGGGAACCATCTTCTTTACAAGAGAAGAAGAGAAACCTAGCCGTCGCCATAGCTCCAAGCAGAATCACTCATCAATCAACGCCAGAAATTAGGAAGCCATAGATGTGAAGACCTCACACCATTTGATATCTTGCAAACCGACACTCCGCTGAGGCCAAAAGAAAAACTCCCACTAGCATCAACTTCTCCAGCAGCCAAAATTAGGGGCCAATCTCAGCATCTCACAGGAGCGATATGGCAATGCTTTTTGGTATTCTATGCACATCTACCACAAAAATACTCTAATATTATTTATCCACAAACACTGTGGGAGGTGGGGAGTGAGCAACCCACGCTCTGGGCTGGGGAAAGAAAACCGTCCCTTGCCTGAAAATGGACAAGGGAAGGTCACAACTCATAAGAGACCAGAAGCAAACTCCTAAAGAGTAGAGAAGAAGAATGAGAAGATTTTCTCTCTTTTAGAAATTAGAGAGTTACATTTCTCTCTATTTTCTTGAGAAAAGGAGTTATGACCAAAACAAGGAAAATTTTAAATATGAAATTTGAATTTGATTAAAGTATACATTTTATTCAATTAATTAAAATCATCATAAATACATATTGGACTCGTATATATATAAAGATAACCTTACTTAAAGGTAGATTTAAAATTATTATAAAATGATGTCATTTTATATTCACCGTAAAAAGTTTTTAATAGGTAAAATGATACTATTTATATAATTCACAATTCATCAATAACTTTTAGTAAAATTAAATAAAATATCTTATGTATTTAGAATTTTTTATGACTTAGAGAGTATTGATGATTGTCAACATAGTTTGATTGTTTGACCTCAGGCTGCTTACACCAAAATAATTTAAGCCAATTTCTTAGCTCTCCCTTGTTATATATTAACTTTTAATTTATTGTTATTTTTGATGTGGGTCTCCATATATATATATGCAGGCCAAGCGCATGGCCTGCCTGAGATATGATATTTTCAGCTCTTTTTCACTTAATTAGCTTTTGACACCTCAATAAATACTTAGTTGAGGTTTTTGCTGAAAAAGAAGGGAGAAGAACAATTTTTGAGAGTTTAATACTCATTTTCCTTCAAATTTAGCTGAAGAAGGAAGGCTCAAGAGGTGAGACTTGTGGGAGTTTGAAAGAAAACTTTGGCATCAGCAATAGAGTTTTTTTATTTTCTTCTATTCATTTCTTTTATTTTTAGTTTCTTTTATTATTATTTTTTAGAGATAATGTTTAGTTTTAATTTGAGAAATTTTGCTTTTGTTCTTGACATCATGAATGGTTAAATTTTTTAGCTAGGAATCTTGATGTAGCTTGACTTAATGTTAATTTCTAGATTTTGATTTAATTTTCTTTACTTTGTATTAGTTGCTATTTTATGTTTAATACTTTTAGGTATCTTGACTAAATACTTGAATGACTTTTAGATTTATAATTTATGGTTGGAAAATAAGATTATGAATTTGATTTTATAGCAATTATCATAGGTTTTTAACTGAGAGTGGAAACTAAGGCTAATCCTATGGGGTTTTTAAAAAATAATCTTAGGTTATATTTGGTATGACGTAATTAAAATTGTAACATAATTATAATTATATTGCATATTTGATTTTGTTATTTGGTAACATAAAAAAATTTGACGTTGTGGAATAATAATTACATAATATAATTGATTATACTTAAAATAACATAATGATTATTACATACAAAAATAGATATAATTATGATTAGTTATTTTGATTTTTTTTATTTATTATCAATATTATTACTACTACCACTACCATCACCACCACCATAATCACCATTACCGCTACCACCATCACCATCATCATCTCATTACCACTATCGCTATTACAATCACTTAACCACTATTATGACTGCTTAACTATTGTTACCTCTACTAGCAGTTGGTTACTACCACCATGACTACCTCACCTTGCCATTACCACCATTGTCTAATTATCGCTATCGCCACCATTGTCACCACTTAACCACCACTATCAATTACTGTAACTATTATCACTTATTATTAATATTATAAATAAATTACATATTAAAATAAAAATTATAATTACATTACACTACTTATATATTTATTTTGCAACCAAATAGATGAATGTAATAATAATTACATTACATTACATTACAATTTTGATTGCATTTCATAATTGATTACATTACATTTTACCGAGCATAATCTTAAATCTTAATGTTCTAATTGATTGAATAAGTCTTTATTCGGAAATTGGAATTAATTCATTAATTAGAAAGTTTGATAATGCCCGGAAGATATTATTAGATTATTTTTATTATTAACCATTTAAAAGTAGTTAAATTTAATTATTAGACAACATTGATTGAGATTGATTATTAGATCAAATGAAATCAATACACCTAATCACTTTTCACTTGATTTTAACTCTAAAGTTTTTATTACTCTTTTTAATTAATTTTTAACTGTAGTTAATTTCAATTTTAGCTAAATTTTAATTTCTTGAATTTAATACACATTGATCATCTAGATATTAGAATAATTAATATAATTTTGGTAATTAAAGGTAATCCTTATGGGAATAATATTTTACTCTTCATATATTACTTGTGCGATTCCGTACAATTGCGGATGTGTATCAAGTAATATATATATATATATATATATATATATATATATATATATATATATATATATATTTTAATTACGCTAACTCTTTATTTTTATTGTTTAAGTTGTAAAAATAACATAATTATGTATTAATATGTTCATAAATTATATAAATTTATATATGTGTTGTATGTGGTAAAAAAAATCAAATATTATATACATTTATAAAAGAAAAACATTCACACATATTAAAAAATAAACTATTTCTATTTTCAATTTACATTTTATTGGTTAATTCAGTTATAAATTAATTATAACTTAATATTAAATATTGATGGTATCTACCATAAAATATATTAGAAAAAACAAAGATACCTAAAATTATATAATTAACTTATTTTTATTATAAATTTATTATTAATTTTGGACATAAAAATTTTTCATTTTTAAATTCCAAATATTTCCTTGCAAACTTCATAAAACAGGTTTCCTACATCATAGTTTTTATTCATAAATTCTTTTTCATATCGAATTTAATCAATTTTATTTTAATTTGAAGTTAATTTTTAGTTATTTTAATTTTATTTTAACTTAAATTGAATTAATTTGTTTATTAAAAAATTTATGTAAATTATTATTATTATTATTATTATTATTATTATTATTATTATTATAACATAAAAATCAAAATTTATTAACAATTTCTTATACAAAATGTCTTTTAATTATTTTAAATTATTTTTATTGTTAGTATTATAAATTCGTTATCACAAATTAATGACATATCCAATATAAATATTTAAAATTAGTTATTGAAATTAATATAAAAGAAATCTATTTTTTATCTCAAAATTTTATGATGCTATTTACCTAATATTTTGTCACGACCCAACCTATGGGCCGGACCGGCACTAGGACCTGGGCCAGCCTAAAGCCCCCGAGGCCCGTAGTAAGCCTTAACTATTCATTAACCCAACTCTAAGGCCCATTTGGGCCCAATTTCAAGAAAACAAACGGACAGAGTCCGGCCATAAAATGGACTTTCCAACGGGGAGTTTTTGACTCACCTGACCTGTAAACACAATAAATACTCAATTGGGGAGCTCAGCTCACCCTCCACATACTCATCAACATAAAATAAATGGGAGCTCAGCTCCCTCATCCAATCCATCAACATGCATAACATATTTAAGTTTACAGGTCCAACATGATAAAAATATTACAGACCAAATTCAAATAAATACTGCTAACACATGCGGAAATTCTAGGAGTAATTAAAATTACACAATATTGATAAACAACTTGCGAGGTAGAAAAGCGAGTTAACCTGAACAAAATATCCTCCTGTGGCTGTAAAAATTTTTGAACAGAGTGAGCGTTCGACTCGAGAGAGTAAAATATCAATCTTAACTATAATCTCTATAACTATCTCAAACTAATGCAACTGTAGAGTGAAATGCAACATCAACACCATATTCACATCATAGCATCAAAAGGTAATTTGGAGCACTCACACACCTGTAACATCATTCATAGTATATGGAGTGATCCCTATCTGACTCTCTTAAATCCAATCGGTGCCGTGAAGAACTCATTTCGGACTTCCACTTAAATACCAAATCGGGGTCCCAGTGAAGAACTCAAGCCGTGTCTACCCAAGGACGGGTCCCAATGAAGAACTCAAGCCGTGTCTACCCGTCCTATCCATAGTCCACACCACATCACACGCACGCCAACGCACGCACACTGCTCCAAATTACCGCAACACCATTCATGGCACTTTAACAGTTATGAATGCAACATAAATCGTGCCTAGAGTTTAACTACATAAATATATGCATATAAGTGATGCATGGGCATGCTGAACATATAATAATATCGAAATTATAATTAAAATTAATATTTTACTCACGGACTTGACGACAAATCACCGTGGTGGTGGCGGAGGAAGAAGGTATCGGCTCACTGACAATCATTTTACTATAATTTAATACAAATGACTCAATACATATCAAGAAAAGACCCAAATCGTCCTAAGTCGTGTAGAAAATCGTGAGTCCCCTATACCTAGGACCTAACCAAAAAGGGTTCAAAACACACTTCTATACTCACAATCCATATATCCACAACTCAGTCATATCACACAGCCCCTCCTGGGCCCACCAAACCAATCATTCATCACAATATGTAAAATTTCAATTTAGTCCCTATAATTGACCATTTTTGCACAAGCGCCCAAATCAACTCTAAAAATTCTAAAACTTTGCCCATGTCCTTAGCAATATTACTAAGCTATTGCAAAAGAATCGTAATTTTCTAAGCTACCACGAATATTTTATGGATTTTTAATCCTATTTAAGCACTAGAAAATTACGAAAAAACAAGGTTCGGGTTTACCTTTGCCGATTCCGACTTGAGGGCGCTTCGGGCGTCGACAATGGGGTAGGCAAAATCTCGCCCAATTCGGAGACTTTTCCAGTGCAATGCGTTCGAATTTCGAGACCAGGTCAATCGCCGAATTTCGCGAAATGAGAATACCTACGAAGCCCATAACACGGGGTTAGTACATAAATTTTTCAGAATTTTCTAAGCTCATTTAATGCTAAAAATACGCGAATTTCCGTGGGACCCACCAAAAACGTTGTCGGAAAATTTTGAAATTAATATCCAGCGAAGCCCTCGTCGAGTGGAGCGTGCTTGTAGACTCGGTTTTCTCGTGGGATTCACGGATTTCGAGACAACTATCCCAAAAGTCGACAAGGGCGAACATCTTCCCGAGCAAAAATCGGACAATCCGCTCGATGGATTTGGCGTTCTTGGTGTCTATAGAAAGCTCTCGCCGAGTAGATGATTTTGGACACAAGACCCGGTCCAATCGGTGGCCGGATCGGCCGGATTTGGCCGGAGCTGGGCGGCAGCGAGGAGGAGAGAGAAAAGAAATAGAAAAGAGAGAGACGCTCTCGGGCGAAGAAAAAGGAAAGGGGGCCGGTTCGATTCGATCGGTCCGATCCGATCCGGTTCGATTCGGCCGGTTCGATTCGAAATACAAAATTTTGAATTTTTACTCTGCCTCGGGACCGAAAACGAGGTCCAAAAATTCCGAAAAAATTCCATAAAACTCAGAAAAATACGTAGACTCCAAATATATTTTTAGTTTTGCCACGTGGTCTTTAAATAAATTTTTAAAAATCATCAAAGTTTATATTTTCGGAAAATTGAACCCGATTTTTAAAATCCGAAAAATCTCAAAAAATTTCCTAAAATTTAAATAAAATTTAAATATCAAAAATACTCATAATTAATAAAATTTGGGGTGTTACATTCTTCCCCCCTTACAGAAAATTCGTCCTCGAATTTTTTACACAAGGCAGAATAAAGTACATGATTATACATTGAACAAATACGGGTACTTGCTACGCATGTCCCGTTCTGACTCCCAGGTGCACTCTTCCACTGACTGACTCCTCCACAAAACCTTAACCATAGGGATCTGTTTAGATCTCAGCTGTCTCACTTGGTAGTCCACTATGGCTACAGGCTGCTCCTCAAATGTCAAGTTCTCTTTTAGCTCTATCACATCCGGCTGCAGTACGTGAGAAGGATCGGGAATGTATTTCCTGAGCATGGAGATGTGAAACACGGGATGAACGTGAGAAAGGTTGGGTGGTAGTTCCAACCGGTAGGCAACTGCTCCCACTCTATCAGTAACCTCAAAAGGTCCAATATACCGAGGTGCCAACTTGCCCTTCTTTCCAAATCTCATGACTCCCTTCATTGGAGAAACCTTTAGGAATACATAGTCGCCCACTGCAAACTCCACATCCCTCCGTCTGGAGTGCATAACTCTTACATCTCTGAAAATGTCCTCGATCGTTCACGATTAAAGGAACTACCTGCAAGTGTCTGCACTAGGTCTACATCATGCACCTTCGCTTCCCCATTTCTGTCCAACACAGAGAGACCTACACTTTCTTCCATATAGTGCCTCATAGGGTGCCATCCCTATGCTGGAGTGATAACTGTTGTTGTAGGCAAACTCCACCAAAGCTAGCTGCTCATCCCATTGACCTCCAAAATCCAAGACACTCATGCGAAGCATGTCTTCCAGTGTTTGGATTGTCCTTTCGGACTATCCGTCTGTCTGAGGGTGGAAAGCCGTACTAAAGTTCAACTGTGTGCCAAGTGCCTCCTGCAACTTTCTCCAAAACCGAAGTGAATCGGGGCCCTCATCGGATATTATGAGCCGGAACTCCATGCAATCGACTATTTCTCGAATGTAGAGCGGGCATCTTGTGCCACGAGTATATAGTCTTCTGCAAGAAGTGAGCTGATTTGGTCAAGCGGTCTACAATTACCCATATCGAATCATATCCTCGCGTGATGCGAGGCAACCCGATCCACAAAATCCATAGTGATCATTTCCCACTTCCATTACGGGATAGGGAGCTCTTGCAGCTTCCCGACGGTCTCAGTGTTCAAACTTCACCTTCTGACAAGTCAGGCACTTGGACACAAAGTCTGCTATGTCTCTCTTCATGCCATTCCACCAATAGCTATCTTTCACATCATGGTACATCTTGGTGGAGCCTGGGTGGACATTGTACAGTGTGTAGTGTGCCTCTCGCATGATTTCATTCCTAAGGTTGTCCACATCGGGCACACATATCCTAGAACCTTGCACTAGGGCGCCATCATTGGCAAATCCAAACTCACCACCTTCACCTTCGCACTCTTTCTATGATCTTCATCAGTTGTTGGTCTCTGTGCTGGGAAACTCTAACTCTGTCCCTCAAGTCTGGCCTCACTGAAAAGTGAGCCAACAATACCCCCTCATCTGAAAGATCTAGGATTAAACCTTGATCCATCAACTCATGTACCTCCTGAATCAATGGTCTCTTTTCTACTGAAATGTGCGCCAAACTGCCAGAAGATTTTCTGCTCAAGGCATCTGCCACAACATTGGCCTTTCCAGGTGGTACCGATGGTGCAATCATAGTCTTTCAGAAGCTCCATCCATCTCCTCTGTCTCAAGTTTAAGTCCCTCTGTTGGAAGATGTATTTCAAACTCTTATGGTCGGTGTATATCTCGCACACTTCCCCATACAGGTAGTGTCTCCAGATTTTTAGTGCAAAGACTACAGCCGCCATTTCTAAATCATGGGTGGGGTAGTTCTGCTCATGCTTCTTCAGCTGCCTTGAAGCATAAGCCACTACCTTTCCATTCTGCATCAAAACACACCCTAGGCCAATTCTGGAGGCGTCACAATACACGGTGTATCCTTCACCACTCACAGGTAGTGTCAACACAGGGGCAGTGGTTAGACACTCCTTAAGCTTCTGGAAACTCACCTCACAGTCATCTGTCCAAATGAATGGAACATTCTTCCTGGTCAACTTAGTTAGGGGAGCCGCTATCCTGGAGAAATCTTGCACAAAACGCCTATAGTAGCCAGCTAAACCCAGAAAACTTCGCACCTCAGTGACTGTTGTAGGCTTAAGCCAATCAGTTACAGCTTCAATTTTCTTGGGATCCACTTGAATACCGTCACTTGAAACCACGTGTCCCAAGAATGAGATGCTTTCTAGCCAAAATTCACATTTTGAAAATTTGGCATATAGCTGGTGCTCCCTCAACGTCTGCAACACCATCCTCAAGTGCCACACGTGTTCTTCCTCGGTCCGAGAGTACACCAAAATGTCATCTATGAATACGATGACAAAACGGTCCAAAAATGGCTTGAACACCCTGTTCATCAAGTCCATGAAGGCCGCTGGTGCATTAGTGAGTCCAAAAGACATCACCAAGAACTCATAATGACCATATCTTGTCACGAAGCCGCTTTTGGACACGTCCTCATTCCCGATTCTCAAGCGATGGTAGCCTGATCGCAGTCTATCTTGAAAAGAATCTAGCTCCTTGGAGTGATCAAACAAATCATCGATCAGGAAGTGGATACTTGTTCTTCACGGTGACCTTGTTCGGTATGCGTAGTCGATACACAACCTCAATGACCCATCCTTCTTTCTCACAAATAGAGCAGAGCACCCAGGTGAAGTGCTCGGACGTATGAAACCCTTGTCCAAAAGCTCCTGTAGTTGCTCCTTCACTCTTTCAATTCTGTGGTGCCATCTGTAAGGTGGCATGGATATGGGGTTTGTACAGGAATAACATCAATGCGAACTCTATTCCCTTTACGGTGGCAACCAGAAGCTCCTGCAGGAAGACATCCATAAATTCTCGACAACAGAACATTTTCCATGCCGACACCTTCTACTGAGGTATCTCTCACCAATGCCAAATAACCTTGGCATCCACGCCTCAACATATTTCTAGCACTAAAAGCTGACAACAAATTATATTCAGCCACGCTCCTGTCACCATCAAAGCTAAACTCTTCCACACCAGGTATGTGGAAATACACCTTTGTTCCTGGTCTAAGGTGGCATAATGAGTTGCCAACCAGTCCATCCCGAGGATTACATGAAATCCATTCGGTAGAGGAACCAAGTCTGCTGGAGGATCTTTCCATCCACTACCACCGGGCTACCGGAAATACCATGTCTACTTCTATGTTGTCACTAAGTGGGGTAGCTCTTGACAAAGGGCACTCTAAAGTTGTAGGGTTTCTACCCAACCTCATGGCAAACACGGGGAGACAAATGAGTGCGTAGCACCGGATCTATCAAAACACGAGCCTCATAGAGCAGACTGGAAGAATACACCGCCTGCATTTGAAGCTTGAGCATCCTGGTGGGTCAGGGTGAAAACTCGAGCTTGTCCCCTACCCTGAGTGGCAGAACCCTGATACTGACTTCTACCTCCTGATCTGCCTCCAATTCCACGTCCCCCTTGTCCTCGGCCCTGTTGGCCACTGAACTGACTGCCTGCCATGTTGGAAGCACCCGGATACAATTGTCGAGGAACATTTGCAACAGAACCCTGTGACCCCATCTGTGGCTCACTGAAAACGGGGCAGTCTCTAGCAAAGTGGCCCGGTTGGCCACACCTGAAGCATACTCCTGACCCCATCAAACAAGGTCCTGAATGTCCTCTTCCACACTGTGCACACGGTGCCAAAGAGGATCCTGAACCAGAGCCAGAACTGCCTTGCCCTGAACTGTTACCACTGCTGGATCCGTACCCTGGTCTGAACCCTCGGGATTTGTGTCTAAAACCACTCCTCTTATTTCTGCTTCTTCCTCTGTAAGTAGTTTGGCCACCACTATCCATAGTACCCATGTGGGGAACACCTGAAGAACCCTCTGCTCTGTTTTTCTTTGCTCTTCCGCTATCATCCACAGCATAGCTAACCTCAATCTGTCTGGCTCGATCCACCACCACATCAAAAGGCGATCGGACATCATGGCCAGTTCGCATACCTCTGTCAAGCCCCTTTAGGAATCTTTTCACCTTCATCTTTTCGTAGCTCTGCTGTAGGGGCATATCTGCTCAATTCGAAATGCAGTAGCATATTCATCTCTGCACTGCCATTCTGTCTTAAGGCCTCAAAGGCCCACTGCTTCTGATCTCTGAAGCTTTCTGGCACAAACCGATTGATAAAAAGTTCCACAAACTGAGCCCATGTCAAACCCTCCATCCGAGGTAACACGTAGTCATTCATCCATTGCCTAGGCATGGGCCCCATGACGTGCTGCATACATTCTATCAATCTTCTATCACCAATCGTAATTACATTTCTGCTGTCTGCGAGAATCCAAAAACCGATATGCATCGTCGACACATCATAAGTACCGGGCACCTACTTCTTGAAGTTTATGATGCATTTGTAAGATTCCTCTCTTGGTGCGGTGGACTGCTGCTGCTGTGGACCATGGACCATATACTGAGCCATCAAGTCGATGGTTCTCTGCACACCAGCTAGAGTAGCTGCCATGGGGTCCATGGGACCTGTGCCATAAAGGATTCTGCTCTCGGGTTGTTGCTCCTCTACTTGGCAGCTCTAGGCCTCCTACCCCGCCTCCTGGCGGCGCCTCATCTGTCGACACTTCGTCGGGCACATCTGGTTCAGTGCGATGGCGGCTCTCACCTTCTACGCATTTTCCTGAAATTCAGCAGCATTAGCCCACAAAATTCAAAACTGCACATTATACAGCTCTATAGACTCATATTTATACATAACATATGGAGCAGAAACTAGAAGCAAAGATGACAATGCAAGACGAATGTGGACCCTATATTTCCGCATGTGACTCCTATTAGACTCTTCTCAACACTTTAGACAACATTCCCTAAGAATCTGGAGCCTAAGCTCTGATACCACATTTGTCACGACCCAACCTATGGGCCGGACCGGCACTAGGACACAGGCGACCTAAAGCCCCAGGCCCGTAGTAAGCCTTAACTATTCATTAACCCAACTCTAAGGCCCATTTGGGCCCAATTTCAAGAAAACAAACGGACAGAGTCCGGCCATAAAATGGACTTTCCAACTGGGAGTTTTTGACTCACCCGACCTGTAAACACAATAAATACTCAATTGGGGAGCTCAGCTCACCCTCCACATACTCATCAACATAAAATAAATGGGAGCTCAGCTCCCTCATCCAATCCATCAACATGCATAACATATTTAAGTTTACAGGTCCAACATGATAAAAATATTACAGACCAAATTCAAATAAATACTGCTAACACATGCGGAAATTCTAGGAGTAATTAAAATTACACAATATTGATAAACAACCTGCGAGGTAGAAAAGCAGGTTAACCCAGAACAAAATATCCTCCTGTGGCCTGTAAAAATTTTTGAACAGGAGTGAGCGTTCGACTCAGAGAGTAAAATATCAATCTTAACTATAATCTCTATAACTATCTGAAACTAATGCAACCTGTAGAGTGAAATGCAACATCAACACCATATTCACATCATAGCATCAAAAAGGTAATTTGGAGCACTCACACACCCTGTAACATCATTCATAGTATATGGGAGCCGATCCCTATCTGACTCTCTTAAATCAATGCGGTGCCGGTGAAGAACTCATTTCGGACTTCCACTTAAATACCAAATCGGGGTCCCAGTGAAGAACTCAAGCCGTGTCTACCCCGAAGGACCGGGTCCCAGCGAAGAACTCAAGCCGTGTCTACCCGTCCTATCCATAGTCCACACCACATCACACGCACGCCAACGCACGCACACTGCTCCAAATTACCGCAACACCATTCATGGCACTTTAACAGTTATGAATGCAACATAAATCGTGCCTAGAGTTTAACTACATAAATATATGCATATAAGTGATGCATGGGCATGCTGAACATATAATAATATCGAAATTATAATTAAAATTAATATTTTACTCACAGACTTGACGACAAATCACTGTGGTGGCTGGGCGGAGGAAGAAGGCTGTCCCGGCTCACCTGACAATCATATTACAATCATTTAATACAAATGACTCAATACAAATCAAGAAAAGACCCAAATACGTCCTAAGTCGTGCCGAAAATCCGGCAGAGTCCCCCCTATACCTAGGACCTAACCAACCTGAAAAAGGGTTCAAAACACACTTCTATACTCACAATCCATATATCCACAACTCAGTCATATCACACAGCCCCTCCTGGGCCCACCAAACCAATCATTCATCACAATATGTAAAATTTCAATTTAGTCCCTATAATTGACCATTTTTGCAAAAACTGCCCAAATCAACTCTAAAAATTCTAAAACTTTGCCCGGCTTTCATTAGCAATATTACTAAGCTATTGCAAAAAGAATCGTAATTTTCTAAGCTACCACGAATATTTTATGGATTTTTAATCCTATTTAAGCACTAGAAAATTACGAAAAAACAAGGTTCGGGTTTACCTTTGCCGATTCCGACTTCGGGGACGCGCTCGGGACGTCTGACAATGGGGGGGTAGGCAAAATCTCGGCCCAATTCGGAGACTTTTCCGGTAACGGGTCTGTCTGGCCGGAATTTCGCAGACCCGGTCAACTGTCGAATTTCCGCGAAATGAGAATACCTACACGAAGCCCATAACACGGGGGTTAGTACATAAATTTTTCAGAATTTTCTAAGCTCATTTAATGCTCGAAAATACACTGCGAATTTCCGTGGGACCCATCGAAAAACGTTGTCGGAAAATTTTGAAATTAATATCCCGCGAAGCCCTCGTCGAGTGGAGCGTCTTTGGTAGCCTCGGTTTTCGTGGGATTCACGGTTTTCGAGAAATCTAGCCCAAAAGTCGAAATGGGCGAAAATCTTCCCGAGCAAAAATCGGACAATCCGCTCGATGGATTTCGGCGTTCTTGGTGTCTATGGAAAGCTCTCGCCGAGTAGATGATTTTGGACACAAGACCCGGTCCAATCGGTGGCGGATCGTGGATTGGCCGAGAAATCTGGAAGCGGCAGCGCAGGGGAGAGGAGGAGAGAGAAAAGAAAGAGAAAAGAGAGAGACACGCGCGGGAGAAGAAAAAGGAAAGGGGGCCGGTTCGATTCGACCGGTCCGATCCGGTCCGGTTCGATTCGGCCGGTTCGATTCGAAATACAAAATTTTGAATTTTTACTCTGCCTCGGGACCGAAAACGAGGTCCAAAAATTCCGAAAAAATTCCATAAAACTCAGAAAAATACGTAGACTCCAAATATATTTTTAGTTTTGCCACGTGGTCTTTAAATAAATTTTTAAAAATCATCAAAGTTTATATTTTCGGAAAATCGAACCCGATTTTTAAAATCCGAAAAATCTCAAAAAATTTCCTAAAATTTAAATAAAATTTAAATATCAAAAATACTCATAATTAATAAAATTTGGGGTGTTACATATTTGTTCAATTCAAAGTATTTAGATTAAGCAAATTAATTTTATATTTGTTTGATATTTACAGAATTTTAAGATATTAGAAAGACAATTGCATAATGCAAAAAAAATTAGGTTACTAATTTTTGTATGTTTTGAATTAATATCAATAATTTTTCATATTAATGTTCAATAAAATCTATCCTATTTCAAAATTTAACTATAATTCTAATTTTATTTTTATTTTAATTCAATTAATATACTTATAAATTTTTTTATGCATTTTCTTATATTTTTTCACCTTAGTCTTTAAACAATTATAATATAATAATTATGGTTGATCATTAACCATAGTATTTAAAATTTTTTAACTTTTTTTTTATTTTAAATTATTTTATTAATAATTAATTATTTTATTTCTCTTAATAAGTGGATATATTTATACTTTGAAACTTTTAGGAGTTTATTAATTCATTTTAAATAATAGTGATATATATATGATCAAAATAAATATGCAATTTTTATTAAAAAATTAAATATGAATGAAAGGATAAATTTGTGAATGAATTAAAATGCTTTTACAATGTTAATTTAATTTGTATAAATTAAAATTCTTTATAAATCGTTCTTCCCCACCAATTTTTTCTTTATGAGAAAATTAATTAATATAATTAATATTTAGTTAGATCTATCATATTTTGATTAATTCAACTATTAATTTTATTTTTATTTTAATTTTGATTTAACTAGTATGCCTATAAAAAATGTTTTTATAAAAAAAATTTTATCATTATTTTTTATTGTGGTTTTCAAGCAATATCATGTTGATCAAAGTATAATTTGATTGTATATATTTTAATTTTAAATTATAGTAATATATAGTAAAACCAAACATGTAATTTTCATTAAAAAAAATTTAAATTTTAGCAAGTAATGGAGAGAAAGCTTGGTTATTCGTATGAAAAAAATAAGGGACAAGAAATTATCATTACTAAACCATGATAAGGTAGTATAATTAATGACATGTTTTGTTAGGTTAGCTATTCAATAAAGAATCTGGGGAACAAGTGAGACTTGTTCTCTCTGTTAGTGAGTGATTTTCTCTATGTTTAGTGCGTCTAGTTTCTCCGAGTAGCAGAATTATGGCCTCCTCTGCTCAATTGGGTAGGATAGGGCTTCTCCGCAGTCAAAGTATGGGTCTTCCCTCCCCAACTCAATTTGGGTTGTGCATAGTTGTCTTTGCGTTTTTGCTTGCAGATAGATTGTTTAATGGTGAGAGATTTGTGGTGATCTACTGTTGATTTCTCTATGGCTCGACTCAGGGGGTTTCTCCAGTTGGCTAACAACTCAAGGGATATCGTGACCGTTCGATGTTGGTCATCAGTCTTAGGCTATAGGAGATTGAGATGCTTTAGTTTCTGCCTTATCATTCCCAATTCATCCGGCATCTACATGGGTCTTGCTCTTCTTCAATAGATGATAGTTCTTCTAGTTTAACCATGCCTAGGGGATGATGATATCTGTCCAAGACTTACGAATTAGATTTGAGCTAACTGTTTTTACCTTGAATGTCCTCAGAGGTCTTGGTATTAAATTTCTAGAGATATGATCATCTCTCCTTGGTAGCAAGTGGAGTTAGCGGTGGTGGATTTACTGTTGCTTCATTTATGCTGGGTTAAATGCGAGTCAAACATTTTGATTGTTCTAAGGTTTCTTTGTAAGGACTTTGAGCCATATGAGTTTTGGGCTTGGGTGTTAAAATTGCTAGTCATTGTTGTAGCTCTATCCATATAGTTAAACTTTCATATAATGAAACGGTACTTTTGCTAAAAAAAATTCAATAAAAATTTTTGTTTACACAAAAAATAATTTGTTTATTTATTAATTATTTTTGGCCTAAAAATTAATTAAATTAATTTTTTATGAAATTAATTAAATTAATTTTATTTTATTAATTAATTAATCTATGGCTTAAGATAATTAATAATTAAATATTTGATGATTATTGGATGATTATCTGAAAGAAGGAAATTGGTAGCAGTTCCAATCAGTTCAAGGAGTGGACAGAAAACTATTGTAACTGTATAATGTGGTAAAATGTCTTCCAGAATTTTTTCAGGTACCTGTAAAAAAAGCTATAAGAGTCAAATATATTGCAACATGAAAAGCTCCCAACACATCAACAACAATAACTTAACCAGACTTTACCAGTCTTTTATCTTTATTTTATTAATCTTTTATTTTTCCAAAGTTCTTACATTTAATTTTAAGCCTTGTACTTTCCTTTAAAGCAATCAAAGCATTCAATTCTAGTTCACTTGCCTTTAATTACTTATTATTTGTGAGATTGACGAAGCTGCATATAGTAGAATCAGTTCCTATAATTATTTAATCTAAGAAGTTTAAGCGCAATCCTAGGTGATATACTCAATATCTAGCACGCTCGCGCAACCGTAAACTGTGAAATAGCAAAATTGCTTCCCGAAAAGGAAACAATTTTTGGTATGCCTAGTGGGATACATTCTTAAACAGTTTCATTTCAATAATTCACACCACTGCTTTTACAAGCAACACCATGCCTCTGAAAACCAGAAGCATGCTTAGTAAAAAAAACCATTGCATCTCAGGACACAGATGGAAGTTCTACTGCAGAAGGCCTGAATGTTCAAATTCTTCTCATGGTTGAATGCTTTGAAAGGAGGTTAGGCCCTCAGGAAGAAGAAATTCAAAATCCAATTGTTGTAGGCCCTCAGGAAGAAGAAATTCAAAATCCAATTGTTGCAGAGACTATACGTACCTTGCCTATTGACCTAGTTTAGGGGCGAGATGAGATTTGCAAATGAATTCTTAATTCATTGAAAACACTTCCATCAACCATCACTGGTGTCTTGATGAAAGAAATGGAACAGTGGTTAGGAACTCTTAACCAGTTAGTGGAAAGAATTGATATAGGTATGGAAAATGTAGTTGATAAACTTAATTCACTAATTCCAGTACCAACCGATGGCCAGGTCTGTCGGCCAAAGGAATTTGACATGGCATCCAAAGGCACCAATAAGCTCAGGGGACAACCTCAGCCATGTACCCCCCATGACATTGCTGATGGAAGCCGTGCTAGTTGTGAAGAAAGATATCAGCCACCCCACAGGAGAGAAGAACAGGTGACTAATCAACCAAGAACACCAGTTCAGCTTAGCCACCCACCCAAGTTTTCAGTAACACTAACTTGGTCACTCACCCTAGTGTTTATAATGCAGTTGCAGGCCCTCAGATAGTACTAGCCCCTTAGCAGGTGCAGACACCCAAGATTACTTTTGGCTTCTTTAGCTTAGGGGGTAATAACTTCAAAGTGACTCTAGACTCGGGGGGTAATGGTCACAACATCATCATGGGAACCAATGCTCCTATAGTCTAGGTTCCTAACATTACAACTCCAATTGATAAGTCCCTAGATAAGCCAAATTCTAGCTTTCAGGTGATTGAGGAAAATTTGGTCTTCAAGTTCCTACAGCTTCTAATGACCAATTCTTTAAGCTGGAGGAGCTAAACATGATAGTATTAGAGAACTTGGGGGCACCAGACCGAAATCCCCTTGGGAGGCAATATAAGAGGAATCAATGTGCCCACATTCCAAATTCCTTTTATGACAATTACAATTGCTTCAGCTTTTAAGGTAACGATTCAAATGGCATGATTTTGTAAGTCCAAAGCCATCACACCTTGTAGGAAACTGATGAAATAACACCAAGCATAAAATAGCCAAGGCTGACCCATAGCCTCAAATAATAGAATCCTTGTAGAAATTAAATAGAAAAAACTGACACAATAACTAACATTTTGAAGATTCACATGTAATCAGACAAAGGCTAATGTAACAAGTAGGCCTTATGGCCACTTTCATTCATAAATAAAAAGCCAAAACACGGCTTATTGTTCAACAAATATTCAAGTATTTATATATATGTTAAATTTATTACATCAAGATATAACGACTATAGCATGTAGAAAAATTATTGGAGGAAGCTTGGAGTCAATAAGTGGCTCTGGAACAAGGCTGGATAGACAACTTCTCAATATTTGATACTGGCACTTGATGAGAAAATGCTAGAGGCCTACACTTACATTCTCTACAAAAAAATAAAAATAAAGAAACTGTAACACCCATAAATTTTAAATTTATTATTTTTATGGGTAATTATTTATATTTTGTTTTATTTAAATTTTAGAAAATTATTTGAAATTTTTTGATGATTTTTAAAAATTAATTTAAAGACTACGTGGCAAAACTAAAAATATATTTAGACTTTACGAATTTTTTTGAGTTTTTCAGAATTTTTTTAGAATTTTTTGGCCTATTTTTCAGTCTTAAGGCAGAGTAAAAATTTAAATTTTTGTATCTTGAATTGGACCAGCCGAATAGAACCGAACCGGATAAGACCAGTCGAATCAGACCGAACCTCTTCCTATTTTTCTTTCCTCTTCGCCCGTCCCCGACGTCCTCTCTCTCTCTCTCTCTCTCTCTCTCTCTCTCTCTCTCTCTCTCTCCCATTTTCTCTCTCCTCCCTCTGGCCCTCGTCGACTAGCCGCCACCTAGCCCTCCCCCACACTCCAGCGCACCTCCCCCGCCTCTCCCCTGTCGTCGGCAAGCCTCCAAGCTGCCGAAAATGTTGTGCGAAACCCACCCAACGCAAGCTCGTCGTTTCACTTTCCCAAGCCGATTCCGGCCCATTCGGTCACCAATAGGACCGGGTCTTATCCCAAAACACTTCTACACCTCGAGAGCTTTCCATATACGTCAAGAATATCAAAATCCATCGAGCGGTTTGAATAATTTTTATTCGGAAAGTTTTAGCCTATTTTTATTTTTAGGCTAAATTTCTATCAAACCGTGAACCCCACGAGAAAACCGAGAGTACCGGAGTGCTCCACTCGTCGAGAGCTTTGCGATAATACCAATTTTAAAATTTTTCAACACCGTTTTTCGGTGGGTCCCGTGAAACTTCATAGTATTTTTCTGAGCACTAAATGAGCTTAGAAAATTCAGTAAAAATTATGTACTAACTCCCGTATTGTGTAGGTACCTTAAATTTGCGAAAATTCAATGGTTGCCCGGGTCTGTAAATTTCGGGCCGGGCAGACAGGCTACCGAAAAAGCCTTAGAATTGGGTCGAGATTTTGGCTACTCCACTGTTGTCGAACATCCTGAACGCGTCTCTAGGGTCGGAATCGGCATAGGTAAACCCGAACCTTACTTTTTCTTAATTATTTAATGGTTGAATTCGATTAAAAATCTATAAAATATTCGTGGTAGCTTAAAAAATTATAATTCATTTTGCATTAGCTTAGTAATATTACTATGGACCGCGGGGCAAAGTTTTAGAATTTTTAGAGCTCATATGAGTAGTTTTTGCAAAAGGGGCTAATTATAAGGACTAAACTGTAATTTTTCACATTGTGATTGTTGATTGTTTGGATGGGCCCAGGAGGGGCCATGTGATGTGATTGAGTTGTAAATGTGTGATTTGTGAATATAGAAGTGTATTTTGAACCTTTTTGCAGGTTGGGTAGGTCCTAGGTATAGGGGAGACTCTGTCAGATTTTCGACACGACCTAGGGTGTCTTTAGTCTTTTCCAAACTTGTATCGAGTCAAATATATTAAATAATTACTATAAAATTGTCAGATGAGCCGGGACAGCCTTCCTCCTCTGCCCAGTCGAAGCAGTGACTTCGGTTAAGTATGTGAATAAAATATTAATTTTAATTGTAATTTCGATATTATTATATATTTATGCATGCCCATGCATCACTTATAAATATATATCTACGTAGTTAAATATTAGGCATGATTTATATTGCATTTTAAATTGATGAAGTGTTATGGATGTTGTTTGTGGTAATTTAGAGCAGTGTGTGTGCGTTGGCGTGCGTGTGGTATGGTATTGGGTATATGTATTGCTTGACAGTGTTGGGTGTGTGAGTGCGAGTGCTCCAAATTGCATTTTTGCTGTTATGATATGAATTATATGAAAATTATGATGATATTGCATTTCACTCCACAGGGTGTATTAGCTTTAGATAGCTATAGAAATTATGGTTAAAATTGGTAATTTACTCTCTGAGTCGAATGCTCACTCCTGTTCATCTATTTTTCTAGGTTACAAGAGGATTATTTATTGTGGCTACCCTGCTCTTCTTTTTCGCAGGTCCATTAATAGTATTTAATGTATTTTGTACAATTGAGTTAAATTTTAGACTCCGCATGTGCTAAAAGTACTTATTTTTATTTTGGGCCTGCATTATAAAAGTTATGTTTAACTTATAAAATTATTAACTGTATGCATGATGGTATTGAATGAGGGAGCTGAGCTCCCATTTGAGTTATGGCATTTTGATTATGTGGAGGGTGAGCTGAGCTCCCCAATTTATTACATATTGTATTTACAGGTCGGGCGAGTCAAAAACTCCCCTTTGAATGGTCCATTTTATGGCCGGACTATGTCCGGTTGAATTCTTAAAATTGGACCCAAATGGGCCTTAGAGTTGGATTGAGGAATAGTTAAGCTTACTACGGGCCTCGAGGACTTTAGGCTGGCCCAGGTCCTAGTGTCAGTCCAGCCCATAGGTTGGGTCGTGACAGAAATGAAGCTAGGCACATGTGAAAAACACTTGAGGAAATTAGCTCTTCAAGTGTACAGCTGTCTTAGGATATCGTAGGTACTTACAGGAATCTTGACAAGAGCAGATGAAGGCTAAGCACCTGCAGAAGTACCTGTAGAGGTACCAAGTTCCAGGTACCTTTAGGTACTTATAAAGGTACCTGTAAAGGCTCCTGTAGAGACACTGTGGGTCAACAATGGTACTTGGGGAAGCACATAATATAAAATAGAGTAAGATTCATCTAGTAGGCATAGAAGTGATAGAAGTTCTTGCACTCGGTGCTGGTACTTAAATGTAGGACCCTACAACAAAGAAACTAGATGTCAAGGTACTACAATAGGGGAGCTATACTTAGTGGAGCTATAGGTACTTATGAAATGGTAGTGTAAGTACCTGCGAGGTGGCAGGTACTTGTGAATGAGAAGGAGAGTCTGATGCCATTTGTACAAGCACAAAGGACATATCAAATGTGCATTCCTAAAACAATAATCAAGCAAGAAACACAGGTACTGACATGCAAGTTCAATAAATAATACTTATACTTAACGGATATAGACAAGTTGCAGGTATTGATCGACATACTGCAAGTACTTACAAAATTCTCAAATTTAGGGACAATCAATAAGAACCATTCAAATTCTCAAATACTATATGATAGAATTAATATCAAAAAGTGATGGAAATTTTCAATTTACCTAAAATCGA
Source organism: Hevea brasiliensis (assembly GCF_030052815.1). NCBI lineage: Eukaryota > Viridiplantae > Streptophyta > Magnoliopsida > Malpighiales > Euphorbiaceae > Hevea > Hevea brasiliensis. Next base: position 28,994,769 of record NC_079504.1, on the reverse strand, counting down.
GTGAAGCAAGAACATAAGTGCCACGAACTGGTGGAGTGATACAAGTCGGCATTGAGATGATGTCATTGACAGCGGTTAGGGGGACCATGGATGAAGCTTAACGGCAAAGAGAATGCTATGGTGAAGAGTGACCCAATGAAACTAGCGAAGAAAGAATCACACAGTTGTAGGATTGGAACCAAATGGCTGTGGAATGGTGCGTCAACAAAATGAGTCAAGTGATGGATGATTGAAGAAGATGAATGGCAATGGTGTGAACGGTAACAGTGAAGGCAATCGCACAGTGATAGGTAGACCCACCGACAAGAGAGAGAAAGAAAGAGAAAGAAAGGGCGAGGAAGGAAAAATAAGTTAATTGGTTTCTTTTGATTTGATGGTAATAGTTGTGAGAATGAAAGATAAATTAGTTTTAAGTGTCCATAAAAAATCATGATTTGCAGTAATTAAGAGGACCACAATAATTAGAACTCTATGGGAGTTGTGATTTGTAGTGATTAGAGTTTCATAGGAAATTAAACTCTTATGAGATAGAGTTAGCTTAAATTTCAAATTCCCAAGAAAATCACAAGAAATACTAGATTATTTTTAAATTTTGAACAACAAAGAATGGCTTAGTCAGCCAATCCTGGAGCAGGAGGGCAATTATTTATACAAAAAACAATTAGTTTATTTATTAATTATTTTTAGGTCTAAGAATTAATTAAATTAAATTTTACAAAATTAATTTAATTAATTTTATTTTATTAATTTAATTAATCTATGGTATAAGATAATTAATAATTAAATATCTCGTGGTTTTTGAATGGTTATCTGAAAGAAGGAAATTGATAGTAGTTTCGAACTGTTCCAAGCAGTTCTAAGGAGTGGGTAGGTAATTACTGATAACTACAGAACATGAGAGTGTCTTCCAGAGTCTTTCAGGTACCTACAAGGAAAGCTATAAGAGTCAGATATATTGCAATATGAAAAACCCCCAATACATCAATAACAATAACTCAATCAAACTCTAGCAATCTTTTATCTTTATTTTATCAGTCTTTTATTTTTCTAAAACTCTTGTATTTACTTTTAAATCTTGTACTTTTATTTAAAGCAATCAAAGCATTCAATTCGAGTTCATTTGCTTTTAATTACTTGTTATTCATGAGATTGACAAAACTGCACATAGTAGAGTCAGTTCTTACAATCGTTTGATCCGAGAAGTCAGAGCGTAATCCTAGGTGATATACTCAGTATCTAGTATGCTTGTGCAACTGTAAGCTATAAAACAATCAAATTACTTCTCGAAAAGGAAATAATTTTTAAATATTATATATTATTTTTATACCATATTTTATGTAAATAATTTGTAAAGCTCAGTGTATTTTCATGTTAAATTTGATTTATTAATATATAGTTTTTGGTATAATATTTTATTTTTAAATTAATTTGTAATTAATTACTTATGTTTATTACTGTTTATTATCGCAAGGTATTTTGCGGTTGCTTGGACGAACACTCACCGAAGTGGGAAAGAGTGAGGAGTCGCCACTTTAATTTTGAGGGAAATTAAAGAAAACCATTTGTGAAAATAAAATTAAAATGAAACCACTTCGAAAATAGAGATTCTAGGTTCGGGGTCCATATACGGGCAGGGAAGGTGTTAGGCACCCCGCCTCGTCCCTCTATGAGGGCAAACAGATTTAACATTATGCTCTTTATAAATTAAAATCAATAGTTAGGGAGGTTAGAATGATGATGTTAATCCCTTAGATAAAAGGGAATATTTGATTGTTCACTAGTTCGGGTTACCCAGATACATAAGTACATGAGACGACCCTTAGTGAGTTGATGTTGCGTAGTGGTTTTGGTTTAGAGGATTACTTTGCGTATTGTGTTATTTTAGTTTGGATTTGAGAGAACCTGTGTAAAAACCTCTCCCGATCTCTAGGGGTAATCTGTTTAAAGTTTGAGTGGGAATCTCGGATAAGAACTCTCCTCCGATCTCCGCATATTTATTAAAATTTGATTTGAGAATCGAATAAGAACTCTCCTCCGATCTCTTTAAGCATTTATTAAAATTTTGATTTAGAACCGGATAAGAACTCTCCTCCGATCTCTTTAAATATTTATTAAAAATTTTGATTGAGAATCGGATAAGAACTCTCCTCCGATCTCTTTGAGTATTTAAAATTTGATTGAGAATCGGATAAGAACTCTCCTCCAATCTCTTTAAGTATTTAAAATTTGATTGAGAATCGGATAAGAACTCTCCTCCAATCTCTTTTGTTTGAATGAGGATTGGGTAAGAACTCTCCCCCGACCTCTTAAAATTTAATCGCGATCGTATATCGTAAGAACGTTAGGCTAAGGATTCTGGCATAAAAAGACGCTGAGAACTCAAACAAGGCTTCTCTTAACCCATTGATACCTTATAATTAGGGAGAGGAAACCAGATTGAATTTTACCGATCTCTTATATGATCGCCTTACCAGTACCTTTTGACAGGCAATATTCGATCTCTTCCATTTACTAGTCTGGGATCCGATCTTACCTCGATCCCCCACTATACCAAGTTATCTTTTGAGCTAGTCTAGTGGTTTGACTTTATAATTTTCCTCCGATTTATTATTCAAACTTTTATTATTTTAAAGGAACTCTCGTGTTAGGATACAGCTACCGACATTTTATCAAACTACCTATGCATTACCTGTGACCAGAACACCTACATTTGGAGTTAATAAAGGCTAAAAATAAATAACATGAACTGATGACCAAAAAGGTAAACTCAAGAGAATAACTACCTTCATGGGGCTCTTTGTCATAACATAAACTTCACGAAAATTACGAGCATGAAAACGAAGAAAATAAAAAGCGAGCACTAAATAAAGCAACGATCTAGACACTCACCTGTAGGGAGTCGAATCTATTGAACTAAATATGGAGTCACAAATATTGTAGAGCTGTGTGCTAATAGTCTAGGGACTAATACTTGCCTTGAAATAAAGAACACCAAGTTAAAATGCAATCGAGTCGAGATAACAATAACCGGGTTTGAATGAAATTGAGCTTGGAAAATAAAAGTGGATATAAAGATGATGAAGACAGAACTAAAATTGAGAGATGGGATCGCAGAGTAATGAACAAACTGAAAATAAAGAGTTTCAATGTCCAACACTCCTTCAACGAGAATACTTTAGAAAACTGGTTTCTGAAGTTTCCCTATTTTGAAAGCTTAAAAATAGCAGAGTAGCAAGACTGAATCAAATTTCAGAGCCTTTCCACTATAATCACCACCCCTTTTTTCGTCCTCCCTTAACAGTATTGCATGCAGATATATATAGGGAACGGGTGCTCCCAATGAAGGGTCTGGATTTCCTCTGAGAGAAATGGAAGGTTTGGATTTTAAATGACATGATTTGATGCCTGAGAATTGAAGAGAATCAAAATGGAGGGCTGAGATCCTATTCAGAATATTTGTCCTTTTTCTTTTCTAATCTAATAGTTCAAAATCTTCTTGTCAAGGGAGATCCGAGGGCCTAGAATAAAAGACGCCGGTCTTGTCGTCTTCTCTTTGATCCAAGGGCTCTGGAATTGTCCTTACAAGTAAGATCAACGGTGGAGATGGAGATGTACAGGACTGTCATGACATGTCTTGGCACCTGTCAGCAATGTGGGCGATTTTGCAAATGAGGCGTGCGGTGAAGATTTGATCTCGTCTGCAATGCTTTAACTATCTCGGCTCTGATTATGACGACAGTTATTGGAAGTTGTCTCATTCTATCTTTGCTTTCTGATCTCCCATCCCTTCTGACCTTTCCACCATGACCTTTTCCGATCTCTCATGCCAGGCCCCTTTCCCGATCTCTCCCATTCCATAACCTCCCCTCTATCCGGGCTGATTCAGTCAAAGCATTTATTCATTCTGTTACCGAGGCATCCGCTTCGATTTCTGCTAGTAATAAATGCTTAAACCCTCTATATATATATATGCCTTCAACGGGGAATTTCTCCCACATTTCATTTCTCCTCCTTCCATTTCTCTCTTCTTCTGTTCTAATTTCTCCAGTAACATTCTGGCCATGGTGACTGCTTTTGATCTTTTTCCGACTATTTTCTTAGCTCCCCGACTGAAAATTTATGACCCCGGTAATCGAAAAATCATGGTAACCATATTTAATGACAGTGAGAGAACCGGACTAATTTACTGATCAAGATAAAAAATATCGATCATACCGATCTCGAGTCAATCTACCGATATAATCGGTGAGCCGATTTCGGGCGAGAAGATTGCTAATTTCCCGCTTAACATCGGTGACTGCCCTTTGAAGTTCATTTGGCTCCTCACCACATCGGGCGTCCCGACTGTACTCAGTTCTGGTCGATGACATTGACTCCTCATCCTCATGAGAGTCATAGTCACTCCATCTGAGCTGTACATCCATTCGCTGCCTGTGGCTGGCTTTCTGATCAGACACATCTTTTGATTCAGCCACGAGACTAGCCTTTGACATAGGTTCTTGCTAGGTAGGATGTACTGTCGATCTCTAGAGATCGCCCAAATGATATAATCTGACCTTTAAAGGTCCTTAACGATGTAATCCGATCTTTTGAGATCGCCCAAATGATGTAATCTGACCTTTTGGAAATGAAATTTTATTTTGACAATTATCATTTTATTATTATTGCATTGGTTATTTTTTGATCTCTAATGTGTATATCCGATCTGATTCCTAACTGAATAGCCCTTAACTGATCTGTAATTCTACCTTAATTTGTCGATCTTTAACTAGCCGATCTCCCCTTATTTATTTATGGAGTTTCTGGAATGTTCTTGCGATGTGTCAGAAAAGCTGGCGAATTCCGCTAACCGATGCGTCGCTTGGGACACTGTGAGCATTGAATGCTCATATGGGTATAAATAGGGAAAGGGTCAATCAGTTGCTCCCTTATGTCATTTTCAGCACCTCGCGAGCGATTCCAAAATTCTCTTGTTTCTTCAAGTTCTTCCGACACCGATCACACTCCGGTAAGGGTTTTGATCTTTCTCTTAGTTAAATTTCTCTCTTTTCTTTGAAAATGAGCGGCGCCGAGGGTCAGAGAGCGGCGAGCCCCCCTTCCGTTCATGTCTCGTGGTCGTCAGATGAAGTTGAAGTGGTCGGACCAAGCGGGCGATCTGAACCTCCTACGACCTCCGTTTCAGCCCGTGGTCAAGCGGCACCCTCAAGACGAATGCATTCCTCAGGAGAGAAAACCTTCCCGTGGATGAGCTGCTGTCAATCCTTCAAGAAACCGATCTTCAGACAATTAGCCAAGAATATAACCTTCGGACTGACTCACACGAGCTTATCAGATGTCATGGCGATCTCCGAGCCGATCATTTCTTCAAAGAAAATGATATGATCATGATATACGAAGAGCAATTAAAAGCCGGGCTGCGGTTTCCTCTTGATGACTTCTTCAAGGAAGTTCTGAAATTCCACCAAGTATGTATAGCCCAAGTACATCCGAACTCATGGCGGATCCTGGTAGCCTTCAGAGGCCTCTACCGAGCTAAGGGACTCAATCCTATGGCGAAGGTGCTCGCTGAGCTACATAGGCTCACTCGTCGAAAGGACGATGAGTACTGGTTCTTTCAGGCGAAACCGCATTGTGGGCTCTTTACCGATCTGCCCTCCTCACTGAAGAATTGAAAGAATCGCTTCTTTATTATGAGGAGCAAGATTCCGAATGGTTTTGAGGGTTTCCCACGTAGCTAGCTGCATCTGGGCCCATCACTTCCGAAGCACATCGCTTTGAGTAGGGAAGGGGGCGCAATGGTAATGGAGCTAAAGGATCAGGCGGCCACTCAAAAGTTCTCCTATTTAGATGCGGTGATGGCCGAACTACACCATTGGATGATGCGGCTGGTTACCGGTGAAGAACGCGAGCTTCAGCTCTCTGACCTTGGCCTCGGTACTTTTTATATCTCTGATCTCTAGGCCTTAGAGAACTCACTGACTTTTCTTTGTGCAAGTATAGCAGGCAGCGAGGCTTCCAAAGAGAGCCGAAAGCGTAAGAGGGAGGTCTCCAAGAAAGTGCGGGAGATGAAGCGCGCTGAGGCCTCACAGACGCCGAGGCATGATCCAAGAGAGATGCAGGGAGGCTCGTCCCGACCCTCGGGACTGCCGATCCCAGAACTAGAAGTGGTTCGGTCTCCTCCTCGATAAGAAGAGCCGCCACCACCTCCACCAGTTGCTTCGAGTGCGAAAGGAGGTCCTTCCCAACCTACTTCCAGGACCCTTTCCCTAGGCGCTCAGGTCCTAATTCACTCCCTGGAAAAGAACTGATCTGTTCGGGAGAATCCGGGTTTGGCAAAGGTTCTGGGAGCTTCCACATGCCTCCAGGAGGATCGGCACAGGCTGACCCAGGGCAACATTGATGATCTCCTAGCCCAAACGATGAGCTTGAGCGTGGAGAGCTTAGTGAACCAGCATATTATCAGGGAAAAGGCTCATCATTTGAGGCAGGAGATCTAGAAGGTGGGTCAGGAAGCAGCTTCCGCCCAAGCCCAACTTTCATTCGCTCGGGAATATGTAGCTGAAATTGAGGGGCGGATGAAATTCTATGAGGATAAATTGGTCGAGCAGGCTCATGCTCTTGAAGAAGCTCAGGCTCTCCGAGCTGCTGATGTCACTCGCCTCACTGAAGAACTTAGAGCGAAAGAAGAAGAGGCAGTGATGAGGGAGGCCGGTGCTTATGTGAATGCCCATTGGGATCTTTTGGCCGAGCTCAAGAAGCGTTATCCTGAAGAGGACTGTAACAGCCCGATCCTTCTCCAGTTAGTATTGTCCGCTTTGGCCCATGGGCCAAAGCGGACAATACTAAGAAAGAAGGATCGGCTATTAATTGGTATCAGAGCTAGACTCCCTCTAGTACGATGTGTGGTGCGAGGACGCACCAGGCGGAAGCTGGTGGGCTTGTCACGACCCAGGGATGGGGTTGGGACATGCTTGTTCAACCAGCTACGCACTAGGGTGGAAACTTCGTGTCCCACATCGGAAACGGGAAGAAAAGATTTGGGCCATATATGTGGGAGTCTTCCTCACACAGTCGTAGCGCTTTTGGGAATGAAACCTCCCAAGGGACAAATCCGTGAGGCCCATGGGCCAAAGCGGACAATACTAACTGGAGAAGGATCGGGCTGTTACAAGGACTTTCCTGGATGGTGGACCTGGCTCCCCAAGACGAAGAGGAGAGCAAAGAGGAGGCCGAGGGAGATAGAGAGGGTGAGCGAAATGTAGAACAGGCTGGGGGTGATCCTCCAGCCGAATGACTTGTATTTTTTTCTTTGAAATGAAATAAAGTTCTCTCTTTTGTTCAATCACTTGATGAGATTGGAAAGTATCTAAGTTGTATAAGCGCCTGATTGTCTGAACATATTAGAACACCAAGCTTGAAAGCGATTATTAATCTATGTATGAGAGATCAGAAAAACATGATAAGCATGAGATCGGCCTAAGCCGAGAACAAAACCGAGCGGAACTTAAGATTATTAAGATTGGAAACCTGATTTGAACACTTAAGATCAGAAACACCATTAAGCCGGATTGAAACCTTAACTTTATTAAATGATTATTCGCAATATTTATAAAATGGAGATTGGACCGGATTCAAACCTTAACTTTATCAAACGATTATCCACAATATTTATAGAATGGAGGTCAGAAATAAGACTGGATGGGACGAAGACTTAATGTTGGTTTGATTTTTTTGACGAGAGATCGAAAATGTGATCGGCTGGCAAGGCGGCTTGATACTTAGTTCGAGAGATCGATAATGAAGACTTGGTGTTGGTTTAATCCCTTTGAAGAGAGATCGGTAATGAATTGAACGACATGGGGACTTGGTGTTGGGGATAAATTTCAAAGTCTATTGATTTCGGGGATCGGCCAAAATATGGTGTCGATATTTATTATATTTATAATTAAATTATAAATTTAAATAAAGTTAACATAATTAAATTTTAAATAAAAAATACAATTAAAAAATAACTAAAAATAAATAAAACAAACATGTACCTGAGAATATATAAATATATATATATATATATATATATATATATATATATATATATATATATATATATATTTGTTTATTTGTTTTCTTTTGGAAAGTAATTTAGTTGTCTCACAGTTTACGTGTGCGCGGGCATGCCAAATATTGAATATATCATCTGAAATTATGCTCTGACTTTTCATATCAAACAATTGTAGGAACTGACTCTATTATATGCAGCTTCATCAATCTCATGAAAAATAAGTAATTAAAGATAAGCAAACTAGAATTGAATACTTTAATTGTTTAAAAGGAAAGTATAAGACTTGAAATTAAATGGGAGAGCTTTAGAAAAATAAAAGAATGATAAAATAAACATAAAAAACTACAAAAGTTTGGTTGAATTGTTATTGTTTGATGTTGTTGGGGGTTTTCATGTTATATTGTATCTGACTTTTATAATTCTATCTGAAAGTATTGAAAGACTCTGAAACACACTTTGTTATATTCTGCAATTACTTACAGTCATCTGCCCTGTCCTTAGAACTAATTAGAATCGTTTAAAATTGTTGTAAACTCTCTTCTTTCAAATAACCATTAAGTAACTATTATTAATTTAATTTTTAATTACTCAAACTATAAATTAATTAAACTAATAAAATACAATTAATTAAATTAATTTTATAAAAAATTAATTTAATTAATTCTTAAAATTAATAAATGAAACAATTATTTTCTTTCTTAATAATATTTTATTTTATTTAAAATTTATATATTTAAATATTTATAGCGCATAAATTATTGTTTAATTATATTTAAAATTTATATTATAAATTATATATATTAAAAATATAAAACATATATATATAATAATATTTATATTATTATATAATATGTGCGGGTAATAAACTAATATTAAAATAAAATTGTAATTTAAGTTGATATGCCAGGCAAACGAAATCGTGTTGCTTGGTCGTCCAGGAATGAGGACAGATAGAGAAACCGAGAATCCACGTCATGGAATGATGGAGAAATCATTTTCTGCATCACCCAAAGAATACATCCCTTACGTGGCGAAATCGTGTTCGCTAATCATAAGTCACAGATCAGGTAAACAGCGGTCCCCACACTTGATTAATTTGTTGGATCTTCTCCATATACACCCGGTGATGTAGAAAAGAATTTCCCACTTACCCATCTATCTGTGAAGCTCTTCAGTTGATTTCGACATCTTCTCCTCGCTCTGCCATGCCATCTCAGATTGACGACCAATAAATTAATATTAATTAAATTTGAATTTTTTGGGGGTTTTGTGAATTTGTCTGGGAGGGAGACGAATTAAATAACCAAAATTAAATGAATTTGTCTTTCTGATGAATCCTAAATTGGTTCATTTCTGCCATTTTTTTTATTGAAATTCGAGTTGAAATAGGCAGTGGAAATTGATTTCTTTTTCGTGTTAAGAGAGGAGAAGAAATGGTGGTATCGATGATCGGATTGAAGTCTTGGTTTAACAAGAAAATCCTCGATCCTCTCTACCAAATTCTAAGCAGGTTCTCTCAGTCTTTGATCTTCCTCTGCTGTGATCTTTCTTTTTGTTTTAAGCTTCTTTGCTTGTTTGGATGTGATATATAGATATTTTGCCTCCTCTTTGTAGTGGTTTGTTCCTTTAGTTCAAGCTTAAGTTTGATGACGTTGGAAAATTTGATGCTTATAGACACTTTGGTTTAAACTAATGCCAATGGATGTTTTAAGCTTCTCTGCTTGTTTGTATGTGATATATAGATATTTTGCCTCCTCTTTGTAGCGTTCTGTTCCTTTATTTCAAGTTGAAGTTTGATGAAGTGGGAAATTTGATACTTATAGACATTTTGGTTTAAACTAATGGATGATTTTTTTTTTTTGGGATAGTATTTTTCCAGTCTGTTCTAGGCACGAAATTTCAATTTAAAGCAGCTAAATCCTATATTAGAAACAAGAATAATAGAATATTGAACTTTATTTATTTATTGGGAGAAGAGGGGGGGGGGGGGGGTTGGTTGGTGGGGGTGGTGGTGTTGGTTGGTTTGAAACTGATTTTTAGGAGTCATTTATTTTTTGAGTTATGAGACTTCCGCATATCTCAAGAATATATTTTTTTAAATGGGTTTTTCAGTTTTTCTATTCTTGAAGGAATTTAAAGCTAAAAATCGTTGGTTCTTTTGCATCTTATGTGGTACAATCTATCACTTCCTGATCTTCCTCACTCCTCAGTGAACTATTCAATAAAATGTAATCAGCTGTTTTCTTATAACATCATTTGCTGTCCAGGTAGTAGTGTATAAGGTTCGGTTTCATTTTCTATATCTAGTTGGTAGCTGTTTATTGTGATTTATTATATTTGCAAATGTTGATGGTTTGTTATAAGTTGTTATTTTTACTTTATGCAGAGGTATAGAGCCGAAACAACTGGCATTCTCTGCAGCTCTTGGAATTACTATAGGAATATTTCCAATATGTGGTATGAAGTTCTTAAAGCATTTTGGAAGTATTGCTTTTGATTCTGAAATGATTAGAACTTAGAAGTCCTACAAATATCTGCTGATGCCATGAGCACTACTGTTGCTCATCTTGATTGCAGTCTGAAAAGCCATTTTGATTGGTTCTCCTTTTTTCCTCGCATTTTTGTTTTGTTTAAATGTCATTCCATAATTTTGGAGTCCATGGTACATTTCTTTTGAGCAACATAGATAGAAATGTTCAACGTGGATTAGTAGGTTGGTTTGGAATTGATGAAAGTTGTTCCTTTGAGTTATGGGCAGCCTGATTGCAGTTGCACAATGTGGTATAATGCAAGTTTTGTCTATGCATTTGGTATCATGTGTCTCACTATTTTAGTGTCTAACAGCATGGAGCAAAATTGCTATATATCAGTATAATGCGGTGACAATTATTTTGGGCAGTTGAAATAGTTATCATATGCAAGGAATGGATGGAATTATTTTGCCATATATTTCAGATAATAGGAAAGTAATGATAAAAACAGCTTATTGATTGTAAATTACACCCACAGCCCAGTTTTAGCGTAGTGTGATGACAGGCTGGAGGGAAAAAAAAGGCTTAATAGTCGTATTTTCTGAAAGCCAAAATAAATTTTCATAACTGAATCATTTGTATTGTACAATTGCTAATTAAGAAAATAGCCATGACAAAATCTAGTGTACAAGCTGGAATTTTGTACAAGAGGTTGAATTATTGTTACAAGTCAATTTATATTGTGGATCTTGTAGGGATTCTTCTTTCTTCTTTTCTGCATCAGGATTTTGGGTGCTTGTCTTTGATTGCCTTTGTGACAGGGCAGTGTTGAGTGATTGTGTGAGTTGGCTACAACAACAATAACAACTAAGTCTTAATCTCAAACTAGTTGGGTTATGATTTGGCTAATGGTTTTAAATACTTGCTATGTTGCAATTCTTATAGCTTGTGCTATAATTTTCTGATTCTAGAGGAGATAGAATTTATAAGGTTATTAAACACAACAAAAAATTTCTTGAATGAGCTAATGTTGTCATTCTCAGGAGTCACTGTTCTGCTATGTGGAATGGCTATTGCATTGCTTGGGTCTCTGTGCCATGCTCCAACTGTACTGTTAGCTAATTTTGTTGCAACGCCTATAGAGTTGAGGTATTTTCTGCTATGTAGATCATTGTTTTGCATGATGTTTGTCATTGATAATGAATACGAGTTTTAAATTTTTCATTGACAAGATCAATGTGATGTTCTGGAAAATATAAAAGTATATGATGCTAGCATGGAACTCCGCCTAAGTAGTTTGCGCTTAGCCGGTCCCAAGCCCGGATAAAGGAGGAGGGTTGCGGTAGGTGACAACCAGCGTAAAAATTTCGTCACACCCTATGATATGGATTCAAATGATATAAACGTTGGGGCGTCCTCTACTAACGACGCTACATCGAGCCGGGTGTAGTGATAAATATGCAAGGGTGTAGGGCGTTCACCGAAGCGGCGCCATCGCGCCGGGTGTGGTGTTAAGTGAGCAAGGGTTCCCACATCATGGACGGGTGTGGGTAAAGAAGTTAGTCCATAGGACAGATAATAGAACAAATAGTGGAACAGAACACAAGATAGACATAGAAAATAATAGAAGATATCATAGAAGGAGACCAATTAGGAAGGAGCAGGATAGGAGAATGATCAGGGTTGGTACTTGGAATGTTGGATCACTTACAGGAAAATTAATGGAGCTTGTGGATACATTGGAAAGGAGAAGGGTGAATATTGCTTGCATTCGGAGACTAAATGGGTAGGAGAGAAAAGCAAAGAAGTGGGTAATTCAGGTTACAAATTGTGGTTTAGGAAAGGAGAGAAACAAGAACGGAGTGGGTATAATCATAGACAGGACATTGAAAGACGCAGAGTAAATTTGTGAAAGAGTAGGAGATAGAATTATACTAGTAAAGCTAGTACTAGACTGATAAACAATAAATATAGTTAGTGCTTATTCCCCACTTATATGACTATACAGTTAGATTAATCTAAGGTTTTGGGATGATATGGATGATTTAATGCATAGCATAACGAATGAATAGAATGTTTTCATTGGTGGAGATTTGAATGGACATGTAGGAAGTGATAGGCAAGGTTATGAGAATGTTCATGGAGGTTTTGGTTTTGGATCGAAATAAGGAGGAAAAAGCATCCTGATTTTGCTATGGCATACGACCTAATACTAGCAAATACCAACTTTATAAAAAGAGAGTCACAGTAAGTGAATTACAAAAGAGGGCAACATATAAGCCAAATCGACTTCCTCTTAACCCGGAAGACAAATAGAGCTCTATGCAAGGATTGCAAGGTCATTCCAGGAGAGGCTTTAACAAGTCAACATAGGTTGGTGGTCTTGGATGTCAAGTTTAGGAACAATTCAAGTAAGGTCAGAAGAAATAGTGTAGCTCGAACAATGTAGTGGGAGTTCAAAGGAGTAAAGCAAGTGAAGTTCAAAAATGAGCTTCTTGAGTCCAAGTATGGAAGCTAGATATGGAGGCCAATGATATGTGGATACAGATGGCATCAAAGATTAGAGAAGTAGCTAGAAAAGTACTTGGGAGTCTAAGGACATGGACCACCCTCAAAAGAGAGATGGTGGTGGAATGAGGAAGTACAAAAGCGTGAAGAGAAAAAGGGAATGGTATAAAAATTACGTAAATGTGATTATAATGAGGCATATGAGCAGTACAAGATAGCAAAGAAAGAGGCAAAAGGCGATTAGCCAAGCAAGAGCACAGGCCTTTGAAAAGTTATATGAGAAACTTGGAACTAAAGAAGGGAGAAAGATATTTATAGATTAGCAAGGAGTAGAAAGGAAATGTCAAGATCTCAATCACGTTAGGTGCATTAAGGATAAAGAAGGACAAGTGATGGTGAAAGATAAGGACATTAAAGAAAGATAGAGAAATTATTTTGATGATCTCTTTAATGATAGTCAAAATGGTAATAACGTGAATATAGATTATAGAGCAATAGAAAAGAATGTGAATTATATTAGAAGGATTAGATTTTTAGAAGTAAAGGAAGCACTTAAGAGAATGAAAGTGGGTAAAACCTATGGACCCGATAGAATACCAATTGAAGTGTGGAAGTGTTTGGGAAATATGGGAGTGGCATGATTAACTAAATTGTTTAATAAAATTCTAAACTCAAAGAAAATGCCTGATGAATGGAGGAGTATTTTAGTACCTATTTTTAAAAATGAGGGAAACATACAGAGTTGCTCAAATTATATGGGAATTAAACTCATGAGCCATACTATGAAGCTGTGGGAGAGAGTTGTGGAACATCGACTTCGTCATAATACTTCTATCTCTCCCAATCAATTTGGCTTCATGCTCGTTTAACTATGGAAGTGATCTTTCTCATTAGAAGCTTGATGGAGAAATATAGAGATGGGAAGAAAGATCTACACATGGTTTTATTGATTTTGAGAAGGCTTATGATAGTGTTCCAAGAGAGGTCTTATGGAATGCGTTAGAACAAAGAGAGGGTATCTATTAGGTACATACAAGTATTGAAAGATATGTATGAAGGAGCAACTACTATTGTGCGGTGGGAGGACACAAGAGATTTTCCGATCTAAATTGGATTACACCAAGTATCAGCCATAAGCCCTTACCTTTTTACATTAGTTTTAGATGAACTGAAACAAATACAAGATAGTATTTCTTGTTGCATGATGGTTGCGGATGAAATTGTTCAGATAGATGAGACACGAGAAGGATTCAATATGAAGATTGAACTTTGGAGAAGTACTGTAGAGTCAAAGGGTTTTAAGATAAGTAGAACGAAGACAGAATACGTGCATTGCAAGTTCGGTGAAGGCCAAAGGTGATAGGGAAGGAGTTAGTTTGAATGGAGTGGCACTGTCCCAAAGTAATCACTTTAAATATCTAGGCTCGATCCTTCAAGTAGATGGGGATGTGAGGAGGATGTTAGTCATAGGATTAAAGCCGGATGGTTGAAGTGGAGACGTGCCACGGGAGTTTTATGTGATCGTAAGATTCCCAATAAATTAAAAGGAAAATTTTACCCATACGACCGGCTATGCTATATGGTAGCGAGTGTTGGGGAAAGAGTCGTATGCATCTAAGATAAGAGTTGCAGAGATGAGAATGTTAAGGTGGATGAGTGGTCATACTAGACTAGATAAAGTCCGTAATGAAAGTATTAGAGAAAAGGTAGGAGTGGTGCCAATTGAAGATAAGTTGAGAGAAGGGAGATTGAGGTGGTTTGGTCATGTGAAGCGTAGACATACGGATGCTCCAGTTAGACAAGTAGAGCACATTAGGCTAGAGGATAGAAAGAAAAAAAGGGGTAGACCTAAATTGACTTGGAGGAGAGTAGTACAGCATGACTTAGAAGCATTACACATTTCTGAGGATTTAACCCAAAATCGTTCAGAGTGGAAAAAGCGAATCCATATAGCCGACCCCAAATTTTTGGGATAAAGGCTTAGTTGAGTTGAGTTGAGTTGTATATGATGCTAGCATGGATTTATTATCTTTCACATTTTTCCAATTTGTTATGATTTTATATTGAGATGTTCAAGCATGTTGAGTAATACTTGGTGCCTGGTTCTTCCAATACACATAGGAGGTTTAATGTACATTGTGTGGATGTGATGCTAAGTTGATTCTTTTCCAATATACAAGTATTTTAGGACCTCATGCATACCCACACTCATTTGTCTATACTGATTTTTATTATTTATTTATTTTTTTTTTTTTGCTTTCAAGTCTTGTTGTACCCTTCTTGCGCTTTGGTGAAGTTATCTATGGTGGACCTCATTTTCCATTGACATCTGATGCTTTGAAGAAGGTGTTGACCGGACAAGCTTCACATGAGGTCTTATTAAGCATTGCCCATGCGGTAGGTAGCCCATTTGAGACATTCAAGTTCAATTCATTTGCTTCGCATATATATATGACTGTGCATCTTTTTTCTCTTCTGTTATCTATTTATTTTTGTTGAACCAACCTCCTCTTCCTTCCCCCCTACCTACTCATACACAAACAGAGCCCTCGATTGGCATTTAAAGTTTTCGACGGTGGTTTACATTTCTCTAAATATCGACAGTAGTGTTGCTGCATAACCATTGTGTGTAAACTGCATCTCAGGATTAGGCACCAAAAATGATTATATCAAAAGAAAGAAATGGATGCAGAAGTGTGAAATGAAGGTATTGGACATCTTAAGGAACTGTTGGTGCCTTGGTGACAGTGGCAGTTGGACATGAGATGATTTCTCTTGTTCCCTGACACATATTTTTTAGATTCTTAAGTACCTTAGTAGCCCCAGCTTGTTAGGGGTTAAATTTGAATTGAAGTATTACTTTGGGATTAAGGTTTAGATAAATATGGTTATCATTTGTTGGGTTAAGCAGAGTTTATCCTCTTCATTCTGCAACTTAATAGTCCTGGTAGAAGTAAATAGTTAGTGAAAGAAGACATCCTATAGACTATTGATTGGTAACGAGGTATGAATTTTTTCTCATGGAATAAACAAACCATCTCCAGCTGTGTGGTCAAGCTGTGTGGATTGAGAGTTCATCATTTATCTTGTTCAACTAAAGCTTGAGATGACTCGCATGATCCGAGTCTGATGACTTCAGCTGTCAACAACTTGATATCATCTTATTTGCACTTGTGCTGCTCCATTTGGCTTGATAGACTGTCATATGTATGCACTTAGCCTATTGTATAGCTGCTGACATTCATTACTAGAGGGGGAGGCTGGAAAATAAACAAATATTGATGAGGTCAAAGTTCCAAGCGTTAAGTGTACAAGAATGGACATTTAATAATTATGCTAATCGTATGTGCCAGATGATTACTGAAGATGTCACTATGGAAGCCATTTGACATTTGATTGGAAAACTGGGTTTTGATGTTCAACAGTCTTGTAAACCATGGGGATCCACATCACTGTCAGTTATTGTTTTCTGTTGATTTATGAGTGCTGCAGTCACATGGGTTGGAGCTTACTGGTTTCTTTAATTGACTGATGTAAAAAAAGGTTTTTAGGCTTGTGAAGCTGGTGTATGGAGCATTGATAAGTTATGGGAGAAGAAATGGGATGATTCTTTTGGATTAGATTAGAATGAAAACTTGAAGGCATATAGAATAAATAAAATAGCTAGTTCAAATTTTGTACAACGTATGAAGATAATGCTGCATTGATTAATTGGATGAGGTTGCAGATCAAATACATTTACTGTTTCCCTGCAAAAGAATGAGGTAGAAGTGAGCAAACAGCGAAGAGTGCAGAATCCATGCACACTGAAAGTATGCAAGGAGGTCTAAATGTTACAGAAATTTAAAAAAGAATGAAGAGGCTAGATCTGTTAGAAAATAGGAAAATATTATTCTCAGGAGCACAATGTTCATGCATTTCTGTTCTGCTTCTTTAGGGATTCTCTGATTTATCTCTTCTGAAACAAGAGAACTTTAAGTGAACTCTTTGTTGCTACCTCACTACTCTTACTACCGGATCTCAATCTCCAATGTGATATCATTTCTGATACTGAAAGATAACAAAGACTCCCTTGCTGCTAGACAATAACGCCACTATGCCGGAGATGTTTTCCAGTCCCACAATATGACCCTTATACCCTAAACTACCAATTATGGTCCTTTGCATCACTATTAAGTTCCCAGGAAAAAGAGGCTAAAATATAAAAACAAGGAACACAAGACTTTTTTGAGGAGCAAGCCTCTTCTCATTCATAACACCTTACCTTACAAAATGTTCCAACAAATCTCTTGTTCCTACTTGCTTTAGTGCAATTACCTTAACTGAGATATTCAGATATTTGCAAGCAACTTTTTAATTTTGTTCTAATAAACATTCTGGTTAATAATAATGCAATGTTTTTGCAGTTATTGGGATGGCTTGTTGCAGCACCCTTTATTTTGGCTGCGCTCTACATAATATTCTTTCCATTTTTCAAGGTCATGGTCCGCAAGTTCAGCCCTGTTCCATTAAGCCCAAAAAATTCATCAAAATCTTTTACGGAAATCAGGCTTAAGGTAAGGGATGTTTGATTGAAATTTTGCAAGCACTGAGCTTTCTTATCTCCCTGACAAGGAATAGTGGCAATTAACATAATGATACCTCCTGTACATAAAAACTTACTGAAACATGACTTGTATATAAATGTTATCTTGTTGTATTCCGTTTGTTCCTTGTATTTCATTGAATAAAGATTCCAAGCCTTCACTACTGGGATATTTCCCAGGAATATATCTCTTTGGTTTTTGGTTGTACTTCGGAAACTGCATTCTTCATATTGGCAATTGAAAATTTGGCTGAGAAGCTGATTTTCTTCTCATGTTGTGAATAACGGAGAACATGTTACATGGATAATATATGTTAAAACAGTGAAAACGATCATCTCCTTGTATGTCCTTTGTCCCAGACTCGCAGCTAATAAGCTCCCCCTCTACCGTAGGCACCCAGTTATGCACCATTACTTCATCAGGGATAATGTTTTTTTCTTATATCTAGAGCTTTTCTAAAGGGTCTAATTCACTATTTGAATTGGTGGCTGCAATAGTTAGTATTAGTATTTAGCAATTAGCAGTTAGTAGCTAATTATTATACCTAAAAACTATGCTTATTGTATAAATTGATAATAAGTAGTGAACAGAGTTGAAAGCACAGGCTTAGTCTACGATACATGTGTGAACAGAGTTTATATAAGATTTTCTCTTTAATATAGCCTCTTTTTTCCTTAATTTCGCTTCTACGAGGTTAGCAAAGCATAATCAGTTTTAAGTTTGGAAAAGGGAAGAGGGTTGTGACAGGTTGATTATCAGCATAAAACTCGGTTAATCTTAAATAGAGCTGAATGGCAAGATCATTAAGATTTCGTTGAAGGTCAATGAAGAAAGGATGAAAAAATAAATAAATAACATTTTATACCTTTGTATATATTGTGAAATGGACAATTGATGAAATAGCCAATACTTTAAAATCAATCAATTAACAAAAACTTGTAATATAATTATGGTAGGCTTAGAATTTAGGAAGTACGGTAGAAGAAATGGTGCAGATGGATGGAGGTGTGTGCCTAATAAAACAATTACACTGCTTCGACTGCTATTTTGTTGGGATGCAAATCTCAATTGTTCTGCATTGTTGCTGATTTTTTTTTTTCCTTATAATCTACAATTTTGCATTATATGAGAATGTGATTGATTGAATTGGTTTTTTTTTTTTTCTTTTAAAATTGACAAAATCTAATAAAGAAATTCGATTTAATTCAGTTTTATTCTTAATTTGAATTTAATTCAATTTGTATATTTTTATTTTTAATTTAATTTAGTCTCTGAATTTTGTCATATATTATATTTAGTTCCTAAATTTTGAAAAATCAATTATTTAATCTTGAATTTTATACTATATTACACTTTAGTTCCTGAATTTTTTGAAAATAATTGTTTAGTCTTTAGATTTTGCACTATATCTTAATATATAAAACAATTTAGACTTTCTGTCAACAGATAAAATTATTATAAATATTAAAATTATATGAATTAAATTATTCTATATATTAAAATTGAATATATTAAAGAATTTATTTTTCAAAATTTAAATATTAAAGTGTAATATAGTGTAAAATTTAAAAATTAAATAATTAATTTCCTAAAATCTAAGCCTAAGTGTAATATAGGACAAAATCCAGGGATCAAATTGTAAATTTCTCTATTTTTAAACCATATTAATTTTATAATATTTAATATTAAAATATTTATTATACCATATTTTATTTTTTTTTCCACTAACAAGTAAATGAAGGTTAATATATAAAGAATTTCTTAATACATTTTTATGTAAAATTACTAATTATTTTGAAAATGGAAAATATTTTTTAGATTATTATAAATTTATAAAAAATAATAAAAGAAACTTTCATCATTATATATATCTCAGATAATATGATAAATAGTATTCTTTCTAATGTATTAAAATAATAATGATGATAAATAATATAAAAAGCATTTAGTTTTGTGAAATAGCAAAATGGGATTCAATTGACTCTTACGTTAACATAAATTCAAAGCTAGTAACAATAATTAAATCTTAATGCCATTATTTCTGTATAATATTAAAAAATCTTAATGTTTTTAACATTACTTTCCTCCTCATCGTTATAATTTTTTTTTTCTTTTCTCATTTTATCATTAATTTATACATTTTTGTAGTTTTACATCGATAGCTTCACTAACTTCAACTTCCCTCCACCTTGAGTTTGCATTAATATTGTTATAAGTGCGACCTTTTATACATTGCAATAGCTCTACATTCGATTAAAATCATCAAAATAATTCTCAAACTCTGAATTATATATAGCAGAAGTGTGTAAATTATAATAAAATAAAATAAATAAATCACAACATTAAAATTTATGTGGTTGAGTCGCCCATCGTAAAGTAAAATCCATGGGTATATAATTTTTCACAATTTTTAATAATAATCATTAATTACAACCTTGAATCTATTTTTCCATCAACTCAATTATATTCAAAAAAATATCATTACATAGTAAATATATTAGTTAATTCCTTCCAATTTTCTCTAGATATAATTTAATATATTTACTATTTAACTACATTATACACTATAAATAGTGTCTTCAACTATATTGATAAAAACTCTCTCACTAATGTACAAGAATTCCTTCCTTTTAAATTTTATATCATTTCTCCACTTTAAACTGAAGCGTCTTTCTTTTTATAAAACTTTAATAAGTAAGTAACATTCTTCTTAATAGGTGAAAACCCTTCTCTATAAGCAAAGCCTAAACTCTATACAATACTCCTATTTATAGTATTAATTTTTCGACTCAATTTAGCAACAAATCTAACATTCTTTATGTTAAATATAATGTTGAATACATACTCTGTAATTTATTATCATATGTGATTTTACATAAATTATAAATAATAAAATAAACATAAATTCAAAGCTCAATCCATAAAAATAAAAACACGTGTAAAACCCGACATAGTATATAAGATAAGGCACTTCAAACTTGTGAACATCTTTATTTTAGGCAAATATCTTTTAATTTAGGATCATTATCTATTTATCTTCCAGTCACTAATTATCTTAACAATTATAATTTGTTATTAATATTAAAATAATAAAAAAATTGCTTCATACTACATACTAAGGAGTAATTAATTTATTTAATTATTTTTATTTTAAAATTTCATTTACTGTAATAATAATCTATCATAATTAAGAATTAAATCATAATAAAATATATATGATTTGCAAAATATTTGAAGATTGAAATATTTTGATAATACCATTTATTAGATGATGTCAAAAAAATTATTATTTAATTTCAATAAAATCATGCTTTTAGAGAATCTACAGGAGAAATGAGATCATAGTCTAAAAAAATTTCAGAATATAATTATTATATGTATGGCGAATAAATTTTTTATTATTAATTATGATGAGATTCATATAAAATTTATCAATAATCAATGATTATAAAATCATAGAATAATTTCTCCAAGGTTTGGGACCCTCATCATCAGTTAACAACTCGCCTAAGATTATAAAGACCAAAACCCAGCATAGGAAGAAGCATAGCAACTTCGTTTGAATTTTCAACATTAATTTTCTCTTGCTTTCTTTCTTCTTAAGCTTGTCCTTCTCCGAAGACGGGTAATTGACATCTCTCTTTTTCTTGGACTTAAGAGCCTTCTTTGTGAGAAGGTCCTGCACGTTTGTCAAATCACGTGGTGATATAGATTTTACAGGCTTGTGATCACAGCAAACGAGGACGTCCTTCTATTTCTTTTCATTAGTTTTAGCCCTTACCTCCTTCTCTGCAGCCTTCGCAGCAATGGCATTGGACAGTTCTGTTATGTTGATTTCTCCTTCGCAGCAATAGCTCGGAGCAAAGAATGAAACAGAACTCCATGACAGAGACATGTGCATATGCAAGAGAAGCTGTCGGCACTTGGCAAGGATAAGGATTGTAGTCAATGCTTGCAAGTAATTTGGTCTTATCTTTGTATTGGATTTGGATAATGAGACGTAGAATACTTATATTTTCTCAATTTCTATTGGACATCCATGACCATATCATATAGGAGGTTGAATATTATTTAAATTGTGCATATATGATAGTTATGGCTTTATTTGGAGGAGTCACCGTTTAGTAGCATAAGTTTGATGTACCTTTCAATTCAAATACACTAAGAGTCCATTTATTTTGTAAAAATTAATTAATTTACAATAAGAAAAAATGTTTTTTAATAAATAACTAGTTTTTTATTGCAATGCTAAAAATTAGTGAGATATATTTTTTTATTTAGATATATTTTTTTATTTATTCATAATTAATTTAATTTAAACTCAAAATTTCATAGTTTAAAAAAAATTTAGTATAATAAATTCAAATTTATAATTATTTTGATATTAAAAATACATTAAAATTATTAATTGTTATTGACAATAATTAATAAACTAAATGGTTTGTTTTATGTGATTCCTTTATGGAAAAATTCACGCCCTTGTGTTAAAATTGTCAAAGTTTAAATAAAATAAAATATCTTTCTCTTTCAGAAAGATAAGAAAAAAAATTATTTTTCTTTAGTGTTTTGCAAAAGGTTCACTACATGTTATTATACTTGTTATAAAAATTCATGATTAATTTTTTTTTATATAATTTTTTAATATAATTTTTTATTAATTTTATATATTATATAATATTATCATATTATTATAAATATTATATTTAATTATTTAGATTAAAATATTAATTTTAATGTATTTTTAATTAATTATATAAATAAAAAAATTTATCAATTTAAAATTAATTTTTTTACTCTATTATATTTTTATGAAAATTATGTATTATATTATTTTAATAATAAATTTTAAAAATATAAATAATTGAAAATATTTTAAAATTAAAATAAATTAATAATAAATACAAATTAACTCGTTGAATTTAATTCATTTAATTAAACTCTATTACTTTATTTTTTTAAGTTTGATTTGTATATTTTTTTTATTAAAAATTTAAAATAATATTTTATGAAAAATTATGTATCTAGATTAATGTGGAAGAAATTATTTATAAAAATAAAATAAATTTTAAATGAATTTTTGTTAGTTTAGTGTATTATTATTATAAAATTTTTATTTTTATTATATTTATATCTTAAAATTTTATATTGTCGTATTCTTTAGTATAAAAAATTTTAAATCTTATTAAATATAATAATTATTTAATATATTTAATAATTATTTTTATTTTTTTAAATTATAAATTATATTATATATGTTATAAATATATTATTAATTAAAATATAAATATAAATTTAAAATTTTTTCGTTCTAGTGAAAACTGCATATATATATATATATATATATATATATATATATATATATATATATATATATATATATAGAGAGAGAGAGAGAGAGGTTTAATTTTAAACTAAAAATTATAAAAAATTTCTGTAAAATAATTAAAAAAATAAAAATAAAAATTTATATTATTAATATTTATAAGAATATTTTTATTAGTTCAAAAAGTTAATCCTTTATTTGTATTTGTACGTATATTATTTTACATATAATCTATTATTATAAATACACGTATTACATATTTAAACTTTAATTATATTAAAATTATATTATGTTTAAAAAAATTATAAAAAATATTTTTATAAATTGATTTAAACTTTAATTATTTCTTTATTTTAATAATTTTTATTAGTATTAATTTTTAATTAAAATTAAATAAAATTCTTTTTAAGTTTTTCATTTAATAAATTTTAAAATTAATAATTATGTTTAGATGATTTATATTATTTTT
Source organism: Hevea brasiliensis (assembly GCF_030052815.1). NCBI lineage: Eukaryota > Viridiplantae > Streptophyta > Magnoliopsida > Malpighiales > Euphorbiaceae > Hevea > Hevea brasiliensis. The sequence continues at coordinate 28,971,353 of NC_079504.1, read as the reverse complement.
ATTTTATTTTTTTATAAATTATAGTCATTAAAATATTTAATTTTAGTTATATTCATAATTTTATAAACATTAATATATTGTTTCGTTTAAATAAAAAAAATGTTATATGGAAATTTAACAATATGCAACTAATAAATATTTTTAAATATATATAATAAATAACTAAATATGAAAAATTAAATACTAATAAAATATTTTACTTAATAGTGTAATACGATTAAATTATATTTTTTATTTTTTATTTATTAATTTTTTTAATTAATTACTTCTCGTAAAAGTTTGTATTTAATTGAAATTAAGTATAAATAAGATTAAAAATTTTAAATTTATATTAACTCTAAAATAAAAAATTTTAAATTTATTTAAATTTTAAAATTAATTTAAATAATAAAAATATAATTATAATTATTTTAAGAATGAATGACAATTTTGACCAAATCAATGTTCATTCTCCTTTATTTATATGTAATATGGATTAATTATTTGGTCTTAAAAAATATACTTTTTAGTTATCTATATTTAATCTATTAAACTATTTAGTCCCCTTTGATAGAAAAAAAATTATTTAATCTCTCTGTTAATTTTTTTATTAGTGAATTGATTTTAATGCCAATCAAATTATGATTTAATCTCTCTATTTTAGTGAAACTAATTAATTAATTCTTATATTTTTAAAAATATATTAGTTAGTCATTTTAATTTAATTTCGTTAATTGTTTAGTTTCTCTGATTATTTTTTAGAAATAAGGTTCAATTTGCTACCTGTACTTATTGGGGAGATTCAATTTAGTCCATTTTTAACTTTTGGTCCAATTTAATCTATGAGTTTTGATTTATGCTCAAATTAGTTCAATTAACAAAAATGTGTAATTATTTAATTATTTTTTAAATATTTCAATATTATTTTTATATTGTATAATTAATTAATAAAAATAAAAAATATTATTTTTATTATTCAATATTATTAATCAAACTGAAAATATAAATTTTTTTATATTTTCATGTAATTAATTAAAATTAAAAATTATTACTATTCCAATTAATAATATTGAATAATAAAAATAATATTTTTATTTAATTAATTATACAATATAAAAAATAATATTTTAATATTAAAAAATAATTAAATATTAAATAATTTATTTAAATAAATTATTTGATATATAAACAAATTAATTAATTAATTATACAATATAAAAATAATATTTTAATATTAACAAAAGTCATTTTTTAATATTATTTAAACAAAATAATTAAATATTTTAAAAATGATATTAAAATATTATTTTTATATTATATAATTTGTATAATTAAAATATCAAATAAATTATTTTTATATTATATTTTAATATTAAAAAATAATATTTTTGTTAATTGAGCTAATTTGAGCATAAATTAAAATTTATAGATTAAATTAGATCAAAAGTTAAAATGAACTAAATTGAACCCCTCCAATAAGTAAAGAGGATAAATTAAATCTTATTTCTTATTTTTTATACCTAAACTTTTTTGATTTTGTCCTTTTTATTTCTTTCTTACTTTTCTTTATTTCTCTCTCACCCTATTCTTTTTTTGCATCTTTTACCCACTCATTCTCTCTGTCTTTCATATTTGATAAAAATAGCACAAGTAGCCTATGCAAAAAAATTAATCGATTCTCTTAAAACTCCAATTAATCAACAAAATAATTTAGAAAAATTGTTTTACAAAAAAAAAATACAAAAATGATGGAATTGAATATTTTAAAAGAATATAAATTTAAATTTAATTTTTACACAATAAAATTTCTAATTATCAAAGTACATGGATTAAAAAGTTTACAAAAAGTAAAATGGGTTAGATAATATAATTATTAAAATATAAAAATTAAATAATTATTTTTATTAAAATATAATAATTAAAGAATAATTAAAAAAAAAGATGATGATGATGTAATATATATATATTATAATAAATAGAAAAGTAAGGACCCAAATTTAACATTTACCTAATGCGTGATATCCTTTAAAAAAAGGTGGGTGATATCTCTTTAGCAATTAGATGAAGTTAGATTTGACAAAATATTTATAAAAAACTATTTTTAGTAAATATATTATTGGAGAGAGAGAGACCTTGCAACTTTTTGCTGCAGAAATCCAGCAGCCTCCACATGAACTAAAAAGCAGCTATTTATTTGTTTCCCTCTCAATAATAATAGTGATAATCCATAATTTTTAGTTAAAAAAAAAAGGGAATTTTGCGTGCGAACAGAGCATCAAGCGCCCGGATGTTTTCTTCGTCTGTTTGCATTTATCCCGCTGTCTACTTTCTTTTGTTCTTTTATATAAATTGTTCAGATTTTCTATTTTCTTATTTTTATTTTTTTTTTACGCCTGATGATGTTTATTTTTTTAGTCAAGATTTTTTTTTTCTTGAAATACTTCAAGTGAATCATCTCTCACCTACCTTACCTTCCTGAACTTGTGATCTCTCTCTTCCAGGCACTTAAAAGCACATTTCCATTTCTTTCTCAGCTTCCCTTTTCCATTGGCTTGTGTTTGTTCATATGATACTTCATTTTCTTTGGCCTTAAGCGAAGAAAGTTTCAAGATTATCTCCCATTTGGGTATTTTATTTTTGCTATTTTCTCTGGCTATTTTCTTGCACTTTTTTCTCATTTGGGTCTTCGTCAAACACTTGCATTGTTGACTTCTTGGTAATTCTCTCTCCGATCTTTGTACCGTCCAACACTGCAAAGCTATTGAGCTTCATTTATTATCTGAGTTCTCTGTGGAAACTTGCATTTCTAATCTGGGATTTATAATTTTGTGTTCAATATTTTGTGGGATCTGTGAGTCTTGTATGATTGAACTAGCATATTATTGGTGATGTCTCATTCCAAATCAGAGCCTCTTGATTGTTGCTCAACATTATCTCCTCCTCCTCCTCCTTCTTCTTCTGCAGCTTCAACTGAACTGAAGCTATATCAAGCTTTCATCTTCTTCGTGCCTATTTTCTTCACCTTGATTCTCCTCTTCTTGTTCTACTTGTTCTATCTTCGCCATAGAAGTGTTGATTGGGCCTCTCTTCGAATGCGAGCTAATTTACAAGACAGCAATGATATCTTTAGAGTAAGATCTTGCCCTTTAATAGTTTTTCTAAAATTATTTGATCTTTTCATAGTTTTATGTGTACATTCATGTGTGTAAGTGCTTATGTTCTTATTTTTATTGCTTGTGATTTAGCAGGCTGAATTGGGCTTGAAGAAAGAGATGAGAGAGATGTTACCCATTATTGTGTATAAGGAGAGCTTCTCTGTCAAAGACACACAGTGAGCTGGCTTCCTTTGACTTAGTTTATTGTTTTATAAATCCTACTCATTTACATGTTTATATGCTTATTAATTATTTCACAAGGCGTATTGTGTTTATCAGAAGTGAGAAGTTCAAAATTTCTGTTGCTATTTTCTCTTTTTGACCTTCATTTAATCATAATATATTAATTTTTCTGATCACTTAATGATAATGGCCTAAAATAGTTCAAGCTTTGTTGAAAATTCTAAATTAGTTTACTTTCTTTTGAAGTGAGCTTTGTTATCCCAGGAAATATTCATATATCGCTTTTATATTTGTAATTGTAAAATGTGCACAAATTTCGATGTCAATGGAGCACTTATGGCAACCTTGCTACTTAGCTTCTAATGATTTCATTCATTAGGTTTTCCCTCGAGTATTGTTCACTGCACAGATATATCATGGGGAAGAATATCATTGATGATTTTGATGTGGTATAACTTCATAGTGGATTAGAGTTGAGCAAAGGACGAGAATGCCTGAATGGTAGAGTTGGTCAAGACTGATTCTTGAGCATTATGGTCAATGTATGCTGGTTGAGGGATCATATATTCCTCTGTAAATCATTGCTATATATGGACCAACGAGGAACTATTTTTAAGTTTGTTAACCGCAAAAGAAGTTCCATTAGTACTTCTGTTATTTTCAAGATTGTTTCTCTTTGCTAATATTGTGGGAGAATTGATATCCTGGCATTGCTAATAAGGACAAATATCTTCTAATGGTTTACATTATTTGGCTTGTTTGGATCCTATGTGGCCATTTCATATCAGAACCGTTATTTATGAGAAGATTATCAAATAGGCTAGTTTTGTTAGTAGTCTTTGCATGGACCTCAAGATAGCTTGCTGCTATATAATCACTGCCTCTGGGTGCTTACAAAGCATGGGGCATCTGGACTCAGCTTGAAGGGCATAACTACGTAAAAGCTTTAAATTTTGTATATTGCGTGGTTGATAGGATGTAGGAAATATGCCTCATACTTAACATCGCTGAAGTTGCCTAAGTCTTGAATAATGGTTTTTAACTCACCCCTTTGGAGC